>NC_141154.1:6231428-6348260 GCF_053477565.2 Lygodium microphyllum
GAATAAAGCCCGACCAATTAGCAACTTCACTCGATAGAACACTTAGAAGTGAATGTGCAAACTCAAGCTCATCCATAGCTTGATGTCTGCAAGTACATGATGCACTATCTGAGAAGTACTCCAAAGACCTTCCATACCGCATAGAAACGCCACAGAAGACTCCAAGTATGGGCTAGATTGCCAAAAGGGAGGAGACAAGGTTGCTTCTTAGGGATGGTAGACAGACCAGGGCTATCTGTTGCAAGCACGAAAACAAACACAAAAGAAACTAGAAGTGAGGCAAAGAACCCCTTCCTTGCAATCCTTACTGCCAATCCATGTCTCTTTCTCCTGCTTCTTCTTCTTCTTCAAGCACAGGACCTTTGGAAGATATTTGACAATACGGTTCCACTGTCCTAAAGCTTCTCTCACTTGCTCAGCAATGTCTCTGCAACATTTTTCGAACTGCAATATCAAATCTCGAAACATCACAACTAGAAGGTGCAGGACTTGCTACTGCTAGATTCGCAAATCCCCTACAAAAATAGAGTAGAAGGTGCAGGCTTTATTGATAGGCCACACCATAGTAAATATCTTACTTGTACTTATGATAATTAGAGTCAAGCCAAGAGAGAGGATGTACAAAAGGGACAATCCCTCCTCTCTTATTGAACTCGATAGAAATGCTAGAGTCAGAATCCTATGACAACGGGGGTAGTAGACCTTAATATCCAACATCAAAGATTTTTCTTCCCATTGAATAACCTAATAACCTTGACTTCACCAAATCACTCCACCTTGGTGGTTATGCTGATCTTAATATGGATGCTCAAGATAAGGAATGCTTCTTTCCTAATAGGGGATTTGCAACTAGAAGGTGCAGGCTTTATTGATAGGCCACACCATAGTAAATATCTTACTCGTACTTATGATAATTAGAGTCAAGCCAAGAGAGTGGATGTACAATAGGTACAATCCCTCCTCTCTTATTGAACTCGATAGAAATGCTAGAGTCAGAATCCTATGAAAACGGGGGTAGTAGACCTTAATATCCAACATCAAAGATTTGTCTTCCCACTAAATAACCTAATAACCTTGACTTCACCAAATCACTCCACCTTGGTGGTAATGCTGCTCTGAATATGGATGCTCAAGATAAGGAATGCTTCTTTCCATCCGGTTGTCTTGGTACCTACTACAAGTTAAAACTGAATCCCATGAAGGATCTACACAGGCACCAAGTTTGATGACAGCCCTAACACGTAGTAAGACTTCATCTTATTAAAGTTAAGTTTATTTTTAAACTCTACCCCCTACAAGTCTACTAAAAGGACTATAGAGCCATTCTTTCCTATACTAAAAATTTCTAACGGTCTATCCCAGTTGGGTTCTAGTTTACGAGGAAATAGCTCATGCAACAAGCATCATAGTACAACACCAAGTGACCCTTTACAAATTTATATTTCTTAGCCCGAGGGTCGTGAAGTGCTTTGATTATCTTCTTCCCTACCTATTGATGTAATAAAGATTGCAATCAAATTTCATCAAGATGCACAAGTGAAACAAACCTTTTCTGCAATACTTCTGCCTCACCCAACGAATGATTGAGGGAAAATCGCATAGTGGGTAGCTCTATTTCGAATGGTAAGACACACTTTTCCCCATATATTAGCTTAAATAGGGTGTGGGGTGCTGTAGCTTTCTTAAATGTTGTATTGTAAGCCCAAACTACAACATACAATTTCTTATCCTAATCTCACTTACTTTTAGACACTATCTTAGATAAGATCCCTACAAGATGGTTATTTGTACTCTTGACTTGACCATTTTGTTGTGGATTATATGGGGTATATTTATTGTGTTTAATCTTCAAAAATTCCATCAAGGCTACTATAACCTTATTCAAGAAGTGTGTCCCTTGATCAAACACTATCTCCTTAGGTGGAACAAAATGACAAACAACCTACTCCATAATAAAACTAGCCATCTCCTTAGCACTATCCTTCATTGTTGCTTGAGATTCAGACCACTTTGTAAAGTTGTTTATCACTACAATGATATAAATAAAGCATTCATGTAGTCGATGAAGGGTATATTGGTCCAACAAAATTGATATCCCATTTTTCGAAGGGTAACGTAACTAAAATAGGGTTTAGCGACTGCTTACGATTCTCCCTGGCATCGTGTCTTGGTAAACATCACAACGCTTAACATAATTGAAAGCATCCTAGAAAATTGATGGCCACCAATATCCAGCA
The DNA here is from genome assembly GCF_053477565.2 of Lygodium microphyllum. Taxonomy (NCBI): domain Eukaryota; kingdom Viridiplantae; phylum Streptophyta; class Polypodiopsida; order Schizaeales; family Lygodiaceae; genus Lygodium; species Lygodium microphyllum. The sequence continues at coordinate 6,233,666 of NC_141154.1, forward strand.
TGGAGATCTTTCTGGGCAATAAGCCATTCAACAAAATATCTCCCACATACCGAATCATGGCATTCCTCAAGAATAAATGGTACCTCATTAGGTACCACACATCGGTGATAAATCTTGTCTATACCTTTTTGATACAAGACACCTACTATAGTTGAAAAGCATAGTGCTTTTCTACTTAATCTTTCTATTCTCCCACTTTGATAAAGAAACCTCAACCTCTCCTGTAGATAGATAATGCATTATAGGTGCATACCAGGAAGGCATGGAAGCTGTATCAATTTTGAATAGACCTTCGATGTCACTTCCTTCAGCTAGAATTTCCTTTGGCTTCCTAAAATCCACAAGAAATTCCACAATGCCCTGCAAATTTGGTGGCTTTTTGCTAATCTCATAATCGAAATTCCGCAAAGTGATTAACCACTTTGCTAAAAAATTAGGCGGTTGCAACTTGCATAATTTCTCCATATAAGTGTAGTTGACTTCATATATTCTCAATTTATGACTAGCAAAGGCTATTGGATGATACCACTTATTTTCCCAAATTTGGGCTAAACAGCAACTAATACTACGCATTATTGCTACTGACAATATATAAAAGACCTCACCTCTTTTGGATACTTTTATGGTTGGCTCTTCCATTAGTTCTTGCTTAACATACTCAAAAGATACTTGACAAGCTTCACTCTAATTAAACGACAATTAAAAGATAACAAGTTTGTCAATTGCAACATTCATTCTACCATTGCATTGATAAATCTTCGATAATACCCCACCGATGACAAAAAGTTATGTATCTCTTTTGGAGTGCATGGTGGACTCATAGCAACTATAACCTTTGTCTTTTCAAGGTTAGTTGCAATACCAGTTGGGGGCTAACCACATGGCCCAGTAACAACCCAAAAGGCACCCCAAAATGCACTTTTGTGGATTAAGAGCAATGTAGAACTATCTGCAACACTCAAAACATTTTCTTAAAATAATTAGTTGTCTTTTCCTTATGGTGGTTTCCCCTAGATCATCAATGAAAAATTTTAAGTCCTCTTGGGAGATATCGCCAAAAGTATTATCAGTTGTATGTTGCCAAGACCCAAGCGCATTGCGTAACCCAAACGCCATCACATAATAGGCAAAGGTACCGAGAAAACAATGATAAATGTCATTTTTAGCTTATCTTCCTCTGCAATAGCCATTTGGTTGTATTCAACAAAGCAATCCATGAATGAATAGATTTTCCTATCCGCTAATTGATTTAAGATATGATCAATAAATAGTAGCTAATACTAATCCTTAATCATTTTCTTATTAAGATCTCTAAAACCTATGCAAAGACGAATTTGATTATTATTATTTCCTGATAACCATTAGTGAACACTACGCTTGGGCAAGTGAATAATTCTCCTACGAGGGCACTGTCCAAGTGGTACCATTGCATTGCATTCTGCATGCGCATGAGTACTTGCATCTTCCTTTACATTACCCCATGCATCGACTGTCTATTCATGTAAACATGCATCTGTGTGCATTTATCCCTTTCTAGTCACCCTTGGAGTGGTCATCCTCTAAACCTTTAATCCTAGAAAAGATTATCCTCAACTCAAAAGGGGGAGGTAAGGTGAATCAAACCAAACACATAAGGAGAATAGTAAAGGAAAAGCACACATGGGGGACCTCAATGGTAGGATGAAGCAACTTGTGCTTGAGGAATTGACAATAAAATCTGAAATCGATAGATTGCTAGGAAACTCCGAATCCACCATACTTGTGGCATTACACATGGTAGTCTTTGAAGGCATTTTTTCCTCTGCTTGAATGCTAGCTTTGCTTGTCTTACTTGCTTACTCGTCTTGCACATATGTTGAATTGTAGATATGCCTTGCTTGGACACCCTAAAAGTTTCTATTTGAAAAAATCTTAAGGAAATTCCTTTCTCAAGAAAACTAATCTTCCTAATGTGCTAGAACTCACAAGCTTTCTTCCTCTCAAATCCCTACTCAATTTGAAGTTCTATGTCAAAAGTTATGTCAATTAAGTTAAACTAGACTTAAAATAGAAAAATGGTTTTTTGTACATTTTTTTACGACACGAGTCTCATCATCACAATTACTCACTCTTGCATTTCTGCCTTTCTACAAAATTATCCAAATCATCATCTATTCTTGGTCAAAAATTAAAGCAATAACATTTTGAGCATTGTTCATATTTCTTGCTTATGTGAGACCAATTTCTTCTCTCACACGTTTTGTCTATTTTGGGTGACTTTATTCTTGCCCATGTTTTTCCTATCTTGAGTTTCTTTCTTTTGGAGTATGCACTTTGAACTAAATGCCTTTTCTTACATCATAGCTTCTGCGTAGAATTTTTTGTGATGCATTTTCATCTCGTTGTTCTGTATATGGTATGCAGATTCTATGATATCATATTGTATGTATTCTCTCTCAGATAGCTATATCGAATTCTATAATCGTCAATAGATTTTCTTTTGGACAACGTTCTGCTTCTCACTTTCAAGGATCACGGGGGACTCGCTAGTAGTAATAAGGAGACGTCACCTGCGTGCAAGAAATATATGAATATACTGCTTATCTATCCCCTATTTATGGGACCTTACCTTATAAAATGTACCTTCCTTCCCTTAAATAACCCCCCTCCCTTACACTCATGTGGTACCATATGGTAAACCCTAGTTCCCCCCTCCCCCCAGTCAAGGATAAGGATTCCCTGGGTGGAAAGTAAAGATGCTGCTAATTTTTGAAGGTGATGACTTGCATAATATTGTTCTTGGTAATTATGAATGTCCACCTCAACCAATTGATTAGGCTCGTGATAATACCCTTGTAACTAAAGGACCTATCTTTGATGAATGACAAACTATTTATAATGAGTGGGTCATACACAACAAAGCAGCTCATAAGTATATTCTTTCTAATTCTTCAAGAATCTCTTATGCTGAATGTATGTAATCTTTCAACCTCACAAGCTATATGGGAGTATTTGATAGTAAAGTTTGAGAAGAAATCTATTACATAAATACTTTATCTTCTTAATCATTTGGACTAATTAATGTTGCTGAAAAAAAATTCTACATCAAATTCCGTTCCATGTAAATACCTATACACAACGAAACCTCAAAAACTCATGATTTTTCTTAAAACTGTAATGTTGTGGTTTTGTGTGTTTATAAATAATTTATTGGATGACTGTTTTTTCTTAATTTTCTTAATATTTTTGATAGAGCACCACATTCACAAACAAATACAACCATTTACAAATGTAATTTATCATAAAACGATTAGATTTACCACTTACTCATAAAACTACACCTTACATCATACACATCTCGTGATTGGAGGTTTGATATCACATCCTAAAGGAGCATAGATCGAGGTTTGATATCACTAATGCTCCTTTCAACCTCGATCTATGCTCCTTTAGGATCTGGCATCATTCCACAATTCAAATCTCTCTAATCAACCCACCCCTTTCTCTGATAAATTATGCATGAGAACACACATTAAGAGGAGAGAGAAGAGAGAAATACTAAAAATTTAGAATTTCATTTAGCACATCATATGCCGTGCGAAGACAAGCGATTTGAAGTGAAAAATTCGTGGATCTCATGTCTTCCATTGATCTTGCTAATCTCTCTGCTCCAAAATGCCCCAAATGATCAAATCGATCGAGCACAAAAACATTTACGCCCCCTACTCCCAATTGTTAAGTTTTTAAACCTTTTTAAAATAACTGGTTCATACATTTCATGTTTACATTACTGGAAAAGTGGTTCTGCCTCCATTGAGAGTGGAGGTTGCCTTGGAATCAAGATTTGAATGGATGGTTGGCTTTATATGGCGTCAACATCTAGTCTAGCCCTCATCGCGCACTTTGGAGCTCTGAGATCTCATAGTTGCTTTAGAACGTGAAACCTTGCAAGAATTAAATGGGGGGACAAATGAACTTTGATCAATGAACCAAGACTTACATTGTATTTTTAGCATCAAAATCCACTTAGAAAATTTCCAGCTTGACCATCCGCATTCGTTCCATTTTCCATGAAATTTTTTTCTTCTATGCCTCCTGGCCAATTTTGCACTTCAAAAAGGGTCCCAAAATTCAGCTCTTACTCTCTCTTGTGTGATTTCTACATATCTTCTCTCTCTACATCTCAATAAGGCCTACCCCCATAAGGGATATTCAGAGGATGGTACTTGAGTAATTCACTATATTGCATACCCTTTATATTACATGCATTCAAGGCCTATTTATAAATATCCTTATCTATGAATATTTCATCAATGAAACATAATCCTTTTCTATTCAATCTATAATTAATCCCTTTATATGGGACCCTTTTGTATGTAAAAAATGTGTAAAAATAGTATTTTCAAAATCCCTCATGGTGAACCCATGTGATACATATATATATTTATGATTGACCTCCCCAAGGGATGGTATAGCCAAAAGAGCCAAGATAAAGATTTTAGTTAGACTTTTTTTCATGAAATGTATCGATTATGATCTTTTTCATGGACATTCTTTGGATAAACAACACACCACTCATAGGGGATAGGGGCAATGGTCTAGTCTTTCTCAATAATAGAAAGGATGCAATGCAAATAGAAATGGAGACTTGAAAAACATATTTAGTTGAACAAATACAATTTCTAGCATGTTGTGAGGATATACTAATTATCCTCTTTCCCAACAACCTCACAAACTATATTTCATCCCCCAAAGATGAGCAAGACTAGATGCATATACTGGCCAATCTAGAATTTCCATTCATGGAGGAAAATGAATATTGAGAGGCTCACAAACACTAAGTTAGTAAGAAGCATGAGAATTTACCAACCAATGATCATCTCTCAATTAGAATGTGTCTTTGTGCCTCTCTTTATGGCCCTTGGTTAAGTGCCACAACTTCTCACCAAGGGCTATCCTATTCCAATCAACAAGCTTGAACTACATAAGTTATTAAGCTAGTGGCAACCATGTTTCCATAACAAACTAGAAGAAGATCTCCCAATCTTCTAAGAGTTACTCAACAAGTCCATCTATTGGTAATCGATAAACCTCTATCATGTCTTTTTTGACTATCATAATGACCTCTTTGCCTCCCTTATGTGCATGAGCAAGGGATTGATATTGATGACAAAAGTTGCAAATCCATGGAAGATGAAGAAGACAATGACATAGAAACTAACTCATTAGACTAGGATACTAATGGCTGAATGATGTATTAGATCTCAGTTGATAAAAAATCCTCACATATAGAATGTTTGTTCATTGATGTGGGGATAGTCAACTTGAGTAGCTAGAGCACCTAGATATATTAGACTATAAGCAAATGGGATGTCAACCGACTAAACTAATTCCCACCTCTAAAGTACTCTAGGCCGAAAAGGAAAAAGACCCAACCTTTGATGCTCTACCAATAGAAAATACTATCTCAAAACATATAAGAGCAATGATTCAGACCGTGAAATACCATAACCATACAAGTCTTGCAAGGTTAGAACAAAATTCTCAATTCATCTCACATGTAAACACCTTAAAAACATTGCACTTCAGAAAAATGACTTAGAAAATAAGAGCCAAAAGAAGCCATAAGATCTCCCTAAACAATTTATGTGATAGAAAAAAGGAGGTGGAGTCGTTATGTTGCTTGGCTTAGAAAGGGAAGGGCAAATTTGCAAGCCTATTGAGAGCTTGGTGAAGGTCAACAAGTTAACCTTGCTGAACTAGGAGAAATCCCTAAACTAGTCCACATTGCCAAGGACCTTAGTATAGAAAGCAAATAATAGTTAGTTGATCTAATGAAGGAGTATAGTGATATGTTTAATTTCCTTGAATTACTCTATCCTCAAGGGTATGTCACCTCACATACTCACATATACTATTCCTTTAAATCCAAACACTAAGTCCACTAAATAATGACCCTAACCCATGAATCATTGTTATGTTCATAACATGTAAGAGGAGCTTGAAGCATTATAAAAAACAAGATTCATTTACAAGATTGAGCATATCGATTGGGTGTCATCCATCATCATGGTACTCGAGAAAAATCACAAAATTTGAGTATGTTTTTATTATCTATCATTTTTGTCTCTCCATCATTGCACTCTTATTTTCCTTTCTCAACCAAAAGAGTGTATTAATCTTCCTACATAAATGGTACTTGATACTCTAATTGGCTTTGATATCAATATCCTCCAGTGATGATAATGGTCCTTGCACGATTCATTGACCGAACCGGTTTTTTATTGGCCTTTTATTTCTAGTTCTCGGAATACTCCTAGAGCATGTTCATCTTCTTATCTTTAGTTTTCTTGAGTGCATGCCTAATCTAGGGATGCCTTAATGAGGTTGGCAGCTCACTTATGTTAGTGCATGGTCTTTATGCACTAGAAATTTCATATCAATTGCATAGTATATTCCATATTTGATTAGCAATTCTAATACGAATGTATCTCCTGCTCAAATGGATGTATTGTATTACTTTGCACACACATTTTCTACTCATTTTATCATTTTTCGTCTTGAGAGTATATGTTGCTTAAGTTACTCCAAAATACCTCTCTTCCTTTTATTGATGAGAACAACGCTAGATGCAAATTCAAGTTGAGCATGCAATTAAAGAAGAAACATTTTCATCTTGGGAAGCACATTGAGTATTGTACTTTTGATCATAATTTAATATTATTTTTTCCTTTTTAGGGATTTTCCATTTAGACTACTGTGTCTCTCTTGTCTCTTGTGTGTTTCTTTTTGTCCATGTGGATGTATTCTTTGTTATGAGTGTGGGTTATCCTTCTTGAACATATGGATGTATTGTTGATTTTGTGAGTTGGATGGTTATGGAAGTTGCAAATTCAGGTGTTGATTGAATTGTCTTTGATGCCTCAACTTCAAGAGAAGATCTATTTGGTGAATTGAAGATGTACATATGCCATATAAGCAACGTATTGTATGCTTTACAAGTTTCTAGTGCTATCTTTCTAATAATTTATTGGTTCATTGATAAGCTTGTTTTCCTTTCATTGTTTTTGTTACACACATGTTACTTTGAATATCTAGTTGGAGTAATCATTCTATTAGAGTTTATGTTGTTGAAGTGAAGTTGGAAATAAAGATATTTAGCTATAAGCATTTTGTCTATTTTTCTCTTTTCAAGGCCACATGAATGCTCCATTACTAAGTGTGCGGATATGTTGAATACTCAACAAATTGGATTTTTAGGTGTTCTTTGTTGTTCATCTGGAACTGGATTTCTCATTACATGCATGATTTTATGGTTTTATTTCTTTTTTGGGTTCCTTGGATGATTTTAGTTTGGTTTGAATATTTTGTGTAGCTTAGTTGGCTTGCGCTATGTCCCGATGGGTTTTGATGGTGTGTGATTGTTTGGTTTTGATGTGTTCTATTTATCTCTATTGAATTCTATTTTACTTCTGTTTGAGATTTGTCGTTGTGAATTGGTATGTTGAGATGTGATTGAAGATATCTTGGATGTGTTTAGATTGACTCGTATGTTTGTTGTTGCACTATGTGGGTTTTCTTGAGTTTTGTTGATCTTTTGTATCTTTTGTAGCTTCTATATTGCTTTTGTACCCTTTTGTACATGATTGTATGTGTTTTTCTAATTGAGTTATTAGCTTGTAATGTTTTCCTACTTTGGAAAGAGGAGAATACAAGTTGTTATTAGCTAGTTTAAGTGAAGACAGTAGCAATTGAAGACTAAATGCTCAAGACTTGGCGTGATAGTGTAGTAGCTTACTATGAAGAGCTTGCCATGATAATGAGAGCAAAAGACATGGATTCTTTCTAGAATATATGATTTGAATACTATTGATCATTTTACATTAAAATGATCTTGTGGATGAGTTCTTTTTCATTATGGATTGTGGAAATGAAGAATATTATGTTTTATGTTGAACTTGTTACCTTAGGAGATACATTCCATGGTGATGTGTGAATTTTTGTTCCTACTTTACTCATTTGGTTATAAAAAGCTGAATTTTCTCATTGAAACTACAAGAGAGGATTTTTTGCCATTCTTCCCCCATTTCCTTGGTGTTCTCTTGATAACTAGGAAATTTGTGCAAATATAGGCACCAAAATGTGCTCAACATGGAAATATTTTTTGTGAACTCACTCATTGCAATTGTACCCCTTTCTATAATATTCAAATATGAAGCAATGTAAAATGTGTAGTCCAAAAGGCTCACACTAAAAAAATGTTGAAAGAAAAGGAAAGGTTAAACACCTTTGTCCTATTCTCAAAATAAAGGGTCTTTTAGACCTTAGCCAAGATGTATGCAAATTCAATTTTATAATATCAAGAAAAGATCAAAAAGGAAGAGGCTTGTCGAGTGATTTGAGGAGGTGGGGGTTGAGGTGGTTACACCCTCTCTCTTCCTTTATCTTCTCCTCTCATGCTTCATTTCTTTCTCTCCCATTTTGGCACAACTCTCATATTTATCATTCTTGTTTCTTTCTCTCTTGTGCTCCTTTGCAAGATCTCATGGAGAGTGAGGAAGAGGAAGAGGGTGAGGATGGTTTGGATCTCTCAATCTTTTGTGTGCCTTCTCTCTTGTGTGTTTTGAGAGAGGAGTTCTTGGTGAAGAAGAAGGTTTCTTGCAAGTTTTTTTGGCCAGCAAGTGTGCTTGCAGCCTCTCTTGGCCGGTTCATGGTTCTATTTGTGCCATGGTAGGGTGCTCTTCATCTCTTGAGAGGAGTTATTGGTGAAGAAGAAGGTTTCTTGCAGGTTTTTTTGGCCAGCAAGTGTGCTTGCAGCCTCTCTTGGCCGGTTCATGGTTCTATTTGTGCCATGGTAGGGTGCTCTTCATCTCTTGAGAGCTTCAATAGGAGAAGTTGCTAGATTTAGTATCTAGATGATAGTTTTTGAGGAGAGCTGAGCATGTCATAAAGTGAACATTAGTATCCATAGCCCTAACATTGTCACCTAAGCCATACTTGGCTATTAACACTCTCATGCTCTTGCATGTTTCAATCAATCCTTCTAGATTAGTTAGGAGCTAGAACCATATTAGTCCTACTCCCACATGCTTACTTGTAAATCAAAATTTAGAATATATTGTGTGATTTCCTTCATTAAGGGGGTCTTTGATTATTACTAGGTGTGGGATGGGTAATATAGTCAGAAGGGGCATTTTGGATTGTTATCTAGAAAAATAAAATTAATGCTCATTAGAGTTATCCACCATGGAAAAATTTAAGTACAATTCACTTATCACTTTTTACCTAAGTAACCCTTTACCAAGAAAAGTACCTATATTTCAGTCAATGCCTCCTTCATGGTTAGTTCCCTTGATAAGAGAACTTGGATATTGAGAATATCCTAAAGCTCTTAATACTTGCTTTTGATCTCTGGACTCAAATTAGTATGTGTGGAGTTTTTTGAGTTTTTTTTTAGTCACGATCTCAATGTTATTAGTATGTACATCAATAATGTTTTATTTATTTATAATTAGGGATTTAAGGATCCAACGGTCATAAAAATCTAGTTTATATATAAGCTTTGCAAGTGTATCCAAGTTAGTTACTTGAACCATAATAACACACAAGTAGGATGAGATCTCTACACAATGAAAGTCCTTTGAAGTGATAGGTGATATGAAGCTCCTCTTCAATCAAGATCTTGTCCAATATTAGATGATGAAGCAAATCTTTGGATGCATCAATTTTGTCACCTCAAAGATCAATTGTAAATATGTTTAATCACAATAAGGTGGATCACTATTCAATAATTTGAGTGCACAAGGTTGCTCCACCAAGGTGAAAAGGTAGCTACCTTTAATGGCCATTTTTATTTAGGCACTATTGGTATCAACTACATGCAAAGGGACTCAAGGAGATATACTATCATTTATGTTCTTTGACTTTGGATGGAAACTTTGGATGGAAAGAATTTGGCATTTTTGTATAGGAGGATACAACTCAGGTAGAGATTGCATGTTGCATGGCATGGGAATCAAAGCATTAATGACTATGTGGCAAAGATAAAGCAGATTGTTAAAGACCTTACTTCAATAATTGCATAGTTATGATGAGGACATGATACCTATTACCTTGAATAGACTTGGACCTACATACAAGTTGCCTCATACCTCTATTTTTGTGAGAGGTAGCTTTATTTCTAACTTGAAGGAGTTGTGTTGCTTTATAGATGAAATTAAATTGGGCCTTAATGCATCTAGCAATGGGAAGAATGCAAATTAAGATAGTGTATGCTATCATTAGAGAGGTTGCAGTTGCTTATCTAGAGTTAGAGAATATTCATATGATCATAAAGATAGCTTTGCATGTGGTTGCACCTCTTTTGGATGTGGTGACTTTATGCCTAGAGGTAGGGGGAGATCCTGCTCTAGTAGCAAAGGATGTTCTAGTCCATAGAGAGATGGTACATGTCATTATTGTGGTCTCTTTGAGAGAGAGTGCTATCATAAGTAGAATGATATTTTTAGGGATTAAGGAAGGACCTAGTTTGGGCACTATGGATGTGGATATAGTGGTTTTAAATATGGTTCTAGAGGTGGTTGACCACCTAGAGGTCATCTCTTTGCTATGGATCATGTACTTGATAGTATGAAACATCCCTCTCGAGAGAACAATTACTTTTTGGATTAAAGAGTAATGGCCACAAGAGATGATACATTGAATAAGATAACACATATTGGCAATATTCCTTTCATGACTAAAGCATAAGCTTGGGCACGTTTTGCATGTTCTTGCCCCATCATTGAAAATTAGACTTTAGTTGGAAAAATGGATGATCAAGGACTACAACTAAGATATGATTGTTTCATTGAAGAGCTTAGGAATGAAAAACTTACCAAGTTGATTACTTGTGGTCAAAATAAAGGTAGGTTTTTTGCTTTGGATGCAAGAACTCCTATCATACACATTTATATGTATATTGAGACTAGACATGGATAAAATAAGGATGTTGAATTATGGAATAAAAGAATTGGGCATGTTAATTTGCAAAGGCTTGAACAAATACCATGTCTAGGCAAGTTATTCATGAGCTTCTAAAATTTGGTTATGTAAACTATGATCATATATGTGTGGCTTGTCGGTTTGGTAAGCAATCTAAACTCCCATTTCCAAAGAGGGAGATTTAGTACATATCCTTTAGAAATGCTATATTAAGATATTTGGAGTCCATATCAAAATGTTTCTTTGAGTAGGAGTATATTTTATATCACTTTTATTGATGATTTCAATAGGATGGCATAGTTGTATTTCTTGCAACATAGAAGTGAGACTTTTGAAAAACTTTCTAGAGTTCAAAGATATGGTAGAAAAGCAATTTAGCTGTTGCATGAAGTGTTTGAGATCTAATAATAGAGGAGAATCTATGTCAAATGCATTCTCTTACTACTTGGGAGACCATGGGAATAAGAGAAAGGTTATATGCAGATATACACCATAATAAAATGGTGTTGCAGAAGAATGAACATGATCATTGTGGAAGTTGTAAGGCTATGATGAATTAGATGCATAGACCTACAACTTATTGGGTTGAGGCATTCCATATTATGAATATGACACCTATAGCTTAGACTCATCACATGTCTTTCTATGAGAAGATGTATGTAATAACACTTTTAATTGCATATCTTATTGTGTTTGGTTGTGTATATTATGTTCATGTTCCTAATGATTTGAGGAGGAAAATGAAACCCAAGGCTATTAAATGTATTTTCCTTGGCTATCTAGATGAGAAGAAGGATTATAAATGCTATGATCCTATAATTAGAGAGGTCTGCTAAGTAGCGATATAAGGTTAAATGAGTATAAGTCTTGGTATAGACTGAAAGCTACAATTGAGATGGATGCTTATGAGAGCAATGATGAGGATGATGGTTATGGGAAGAAAACAACAACAAATAATGGTGAAATCAGCATATTGAGGACATTTCTGGACCTCAATACCATGAGGAGAGCATTTTCACTTATAGATCATGGAGTGGCAAGCTTAGGATTGCAAAGAAAAGGTAATTATTGCACATGGAAAGAAGCCCACCGGGTGAAAGTTCAAAGGGTAAATTTATGGATAATGAGTTTTATATAGCATATATTAGAACTCTAGAAATAAAGAGTGTAGGAAAGTATGTACAACCACATGCAAGAAGTGTTGAAACACTTGTCTAGTGCAACTCCAGCTGAGGAGACTGGATAGAGCAAGGTATTCAATTGATAGGTTGATGTATAATGGCTTTATGAAGATGCATTATGCATACATGGTATCTTATGTTAAGCATGTAGAGCCCACTTTCTTTGAAGAAGCAAATGGAAGAAAAGACTACAAGAGTGTTATGGATGAAGAAATATATGCATTAACAAGAATAAGATATGGGATCTAGTTAAGTTGCCTTATGGCAACAAGGAAACTAGCTACAAATGGATGTATAATGTCAAGTGCAAATCAAATGGCTCATTGGAAAGATACAAAGCAAGGTTGGTCTAATGGTTATTAAGAGCACGATTTTAAGCCTAGAAAAAAGCTAGAAGAGTGCTAAATTTTGTTAATTTGAGGCAAAATTTGAAGCTTCCTAGAAGCAACGCATGCAGTCTCGACGATTTTAAGAAACTGTGGAAGGCAAGATTTAAAAACATTTCTAAAGATAAACCTCATAGTAGTCTCAGATTTTTAGTAAATTTTCCAAGTGCTTGAATGAAGTGAATAAGTTTTAAGTATTGCAAGACTTCGAGATGGTCATGTACAAATTTTTTAACTTCAATTTGGATGCCAAAAACTGGAACTACAAATGCCCGAGCGGCAAAGAGGATAAAAAAGGCCAGTGCAAAAGAGATTTGAGGGGAAAGGGGTGTGACCCTTGGGGCCCCTAAGCCCCAAATTTTTAATGTGATGGGGGGATGGTCCATTTATTTTGGTGATAGAAAAGAAAGAGGTCCTCCTTGGTGATGATGAGAAATTGAGGGGGGACTAGAGAGGTCAAGAATACTCGTAGCAATGAGCTACATCAGTCTCTACCTGTAATTTTTTGCTTTCAATCACTCTTGCCTCCGTCTTCATGAATGTTGGACTAATCAAGAATATCCAAAATCAAAATTTCTCTCTTTCTCTCTCTCTCTCTCTCTCTCTCTCTCTCTATCGTAGGCTATTCATGTGAGAATTCTTGTGAGAAAATGGGGATGGAGATCGGTTGTCCGGCTTGAATCAGATTGATATGGGACCATGCCGATGGTGAGTAGTGATTATTAGGGCTGTTTGGAGACTAAAGAAGAGTCCAAATAAAAGGGTAGTAAGTCTCATTTTTAATGGAAAATTGGATTCTTTTTTACATTCTGTGGCTCAAATCATGTTCATACACGGTGAAAATTTGTTTGAAGATTAGTTGTGATGTATTTGAGGACTGTGAACCATAAAATCTAGACCTTACATCCATTCTTGTAAGTTATTAATTTTGTAAAAACTAGAATGGTGGTTTTAAGTGAAAGATTTTTTTTTGTCTCGACAGTTCAAATCATGTTCATGAGGGATGATATTGAATGTGAAGATGGATTATAGTTCAAATTAATTTCATGAATTTGAAAAAGTAGAAAATTTGGTATTTAATATATAGAAAATAAAAATATATATCAAAATACAATTTTGGACAAAGAAAATAGGAAAAAGTAGTTTTTGTGCATAAAAGTTTATGGAAATTAGGGGTATATTTGTGCAAGTATAATGGAGATCAGGCATTTGGATTTGCCTCAATTTACCCTCATGTGTATATTTTAGTGCATATTTATTGTTTTCATTTTGAAGAAACATATATGGAAACACCTCTTAACCTTCCCATCACAAGCAAAACCATAAATGGTAGGGAGAGAGGGGGTTTATGTACTAAATATGGTTCCAAATCTGATTTTTTTGATACACTTTTTACATAGGTTTTGATCTCATTTTAATTATTAAGAGGTATAGTGGCATAGAGGAGTCTTGCACTGCCTCATCATCAACAACAAAGTTGTCAATGAAAGAAAATCATGGAAAGAATATTTGAGCACATTCATAATGTTGATTTTCTTTAAGTAAAATGTTTGTGCACTCAAAGTCATCCACTTTGTATTGCATTGCATCGACATGGTATAAATAGAACTATCTCCTAGATGCATAGTAGTTGGTTTCAAACTATTGACCCATGATGAGTGTGGGGCTGTCTATGCTATAGATTTGGTGTAATCATTTCCTTCGAGACTGATTTGGTGAGAAATATACTATCTCTTGGAACAAATGTTATGAAAAGTAGACTTTATGTGTATATGTTATATGTTGAGCCGATGCATCCTGGGGCTAATCCTTGGGGTGTACGAGAGCCGCAGTGAGGCCGCAACAATGATAAGATGGGGGGGTTCTCCCTTTGTTTGTGTTATGAGGTGCTAGCTGTCAATATGTTTCAATGCTCCCTCTACTTGGACTCTGAAAAGGCATCATGTTGGATTACAATTTAAATATTGTATCAAGATTGTACCTACAAACATGTTCTTTTAATAAGTCCATTCAAAGTGCCTATATGCCCCTAGCCACAAGGCAATAAGGTTGTTTGGGCGAGTTTAGGAGAACCAACTAAAGCCCTAGAGCCAATATAGGGCCCATTTTTAGTCCCGATAGGTAGTGCATTTTTGCCAAGAGTTGTTTATAAGTGGTTGTTCCTGGCCATTAATTAACTAGAGACTAGTCAATCATTTTATGCTAAAGAGCATCAAGCTAGACCCATTATTTCTCGATAAGCTCCACAAAGCCAAGATCCAAGAACAAAAAAGAGCCAAAAGGGCTAGAGAGTGGGCTGAGATCCTTAGGAGAGGCACTCCCCTCAATATAGTAGCCCGATATCCCTATGAGGGAGAGATCATAGTAACCCTAGTGCCACAAATATTCCATTAGGAGGAGGAAGCTCTACTGCTCCCCTTCTCCTACTAAGTCAATCTACTTCAAGTGGGGGTGCAGTCACACAATTAAAAACTCCTATAGAAAATATGGTCGTTGTTATGGCACAACCTAATGCAATTCTTGCATAGGAATGCCAGATTTATGAGCTTTAGGATTTCCTCTAACCATCTTTAATGGGTTAGCAGAGAAGGATGTTTAGCTTCACATCAATGATTTCCAAAAACTCATGTTTAATTTCCAAATTTAGGATGAGGGACATCTAATGATGTTCTTGAATATGACCCTAAAAGTGAGGGCTATATTGTGGTATCATGACTTAGAAGCTAGTACCATAACTACAATCGATTTATCCTATGTAGCCTTTCATAGGGAATTTGCCCTTGAGAGAGGTGGACAATATTGGCTGTGTGCTAAATGTGACACATGAAGAGCCCTATGAGAATGCCCAAGCATATACCAAGGAGATGAAAGAGGTCTTTCACAAATTGCAAGCATCTATCCCTATCCCACTTGCTACCCAGCTCAATATTTCTTGCATGGATTGGACTTCAATATCCAAGTGCAATCGAGTAGTGTCCCTCTAACAAATATAGATACTACTATAACTGGAGTAGAGAAAGTAGAGTCCTATTTGCTTGCAAGAAACGTATACATCAATGATAAATTTAAATTCAAGCCTTAACCTTGGAAATAGTTTGGGATTGGTTAGTGGAGATCAAGGTGCAATTAGCACCCCTATGACCAACTTGAATGGTAGAGGAGACATGATGCAAAATGTGCCTTTGTTGCCAACTCCTCCAAATCTTGTTAAGCCAATAGCTAGCCAAAGATCTCCTTTTGTAAACTAAAGGTTAGTACTACAAGTAGCAACCCCTTTACAATTTGTGCAACAACCTAGTGGGGGGGGGGGGGGGGGGGATAGGTCTTAAAGACATTTTATGGGACCTGAAATGGGCTAGCACTAGGGGCTATGGCACTAGCCGAACCTCATGTTCATGACAGATAAACACACCCTCACGGCCTCGCGGACCAGGAGTGTCAATCTACTGCTAAATGACAAAATTCCCTAAAGCCTAATCTATGCATTTATAGTTTATAGCCCAACGTTTCCCTTTCTATAAACTCCACAGAGGGAGAACCCATGCACATTGGCAATGCCACGATCACATACATGGAGGAAACCTCTTGGTAGAAACACCGCGGCCCCACTGCAGCTCTCCTACATCGCAGGGATTGGCCCCTTGATGCGCCGCTAAAACATATAGAACCTTCAAACACAAACTCCTCTCCTTTATATTTCTCGTATTTCCAAGAGATATACCATGTGTCCTTAGCAGTCCCTTAGGAAACCGACCCTCTATCCTACGGCAAGGGATAACCTTACACTCTCAATCGTGGGTCAAATTCCTAAGAAAACAATTGATATGCAGTCTAGGAGCTTTTCCATTGATACCATGAACTATACATAGTGCATAATGTGAACGGTTTAGTGCACAAACAGAAGAAAATCAGCATTGTGCATCGTGCGAAACCAATCTTTTCATGACTTCCAGACTAGCGTTTATGTAATGCAAAGAGAAAAGACACCGAGCCTTACGCTCATGCTGCCTTTCCCTTTATTTTAAAACAACATCCTATAGGCATGATGCAACACATAAAATAGATTTTAATTTATATTTTGATGCTCAACCTCCCCTAAACGAGGGTAAACTGAGGCCAACCTCATGCTTTACCTTCATTATACGCTGCACAAACACACATGTAATTTTTTGGAATTTTCCTTTTACCACTTCCTAATTTTCTCCCATTTAAAACCCATTTTTCACCATTTTTGGTATTTTTTCTCTATTTTTTAAATAAAAATGACTAGAAATTAAGATTGATTGTGGGTTGTGGCCCTTAGGTTCCTTGACAGAAAAATTTCATGTTTTGTAGGCATTATGTCTCACATTTCCCATTTATTTTGCAAAAAATCTCATTTTTACCCCTTAAACGTTTGTTTTTCGGATTTTATAACATTAATTTCAGCCATATCACTTATGATTTTCTGGTTTTCAGATTTTAGACTCTTGAAACTCATAGAAAACAACATCATAATGCATAATCAACCAATGGGAACAATGTTTCATCAAACAAATAGCATAAAAACTCATTTTTTCTTCATAAAAATTGAATTACCGCTTAGGCTTCGTGTTTCGGGATCTTGGTTTCGCTGCGGGACTGTGGGTCAGTGCTCATTCAATGTCCAACATCTTCACAATTAGTAATCTTCATGTCTATATCGATCCGGAAGCAATCCGGTCCCAACCGGACAAGCTTTCCTTAACCATTCTTCATTTCCTCTTGCACACAAGAACAACCCCTTAGGGGAGAGAGAGGGAGGAGAGAGAAAGACTAGACTTCCATCTCTTCATTCAGGCCACCATTGCTTGGGCGAAGGGCGGCGATATGACCAGCAAGGAAGGAGTAGTCAAGCCCCATGATCAATTGGGTAGGTTGTTTGCAAGCAGGCATCTCCATCTCCATCATCCATGGCGCATTTTTCGGGCGCAGATAGGTGCCTTCATCCCACGCTTTTTCCTCCATTCTCTCATCATGATTTGATGTTGCATAAAATTTCCAATGTCTCCAATGGTCACTACCCACTTTGGCCAAAACAAGTCCACCTTTTCAAATCTTGCCCATTTGTTGGCCATTTCCTCGTCCCGCATCCGATTTGAATGCTGTAAATTTATAGGCGTCCGGCTTGACATCCCGCATTGATTGGCAGCTCTTGACAACCCGCAGGGCAGTCTGAAAAATTATCAAAAATTGACAAGTGTGACTCGAGCGCCTTTTAAAAGTCATATTTCACTTGGTGCTTAAAATCATCCTAGCTGGAGCCGCCGCCTTCGATCTTGTATAGTTTTCCCCTAAATTCTGGATTTTATGGCAAATTTTAGGCACATCCTAGGCTCAAAACTCTGCTCTCATTGGCAACCATGGGATAGGGCGACTCAGCTCGTTGAATCCCGCAACATATCTGCACAAAACAACCAAAGGAAGCATCAAGCTGATACAAATATAGAAACATACTTAAAACACAGCACAATGCTCACCCTACCCCCTAACAAAACCAAGGCATGACATCCACAAGGAGTAGGCCTAGCATAGTCTGATAGAAGGTCCGAAGCTAGTCACTAACCGACTGCTCCAACACGGCCAAACTAAAAAGAATTATCAAAGAGGTTACCCTAAGTGGTGGTTTGAACTACCTACCTAACTAAGGACAACACAACCAGGAGCTCCTACTAGGCGAGGACTCCTATAGCCTGATCAAGAAGTATTGTCTTTTAGCACATTGCTTCTTCTAGGTTTTGATTTTTCCATACTCGGACATGTAAAAAGGAGGGAGCTGAGCGTAGTGACCCAAGGAGAACACGGCATCGGCCTCAGGACCTGTCTCGGTACCCATGAACCTACCAAGCCCTCGCAAGGGACACTTAATCCTTTTCTGACGCTCACTTTTATTTTCACTCCAACCTTCCTTACTTTCTTCTTTTCCAGCAAAATGCCACCCCTAGGAAGACAAGGCATCAACCCCCAGGTCTGACTCGTCCCCAGGAACCTACCAGGCCTTCGCAAGGCAATGAGCAACTGCTTATAGATTTTCCTTTCTTTTCTTTTCTATTTGTATAGGGGTTAGAAACCCTTTTTACACACCTTTGTATATATTTATTTTCTTTGAGATATTGAGGGGCTTTCTTCTTCTCTATCAGCATCATTTTTCTTTAGGCAGGCTTCTCTAACTGCCTCACAACTAACAAGATCAACTCCTAGAACGGCTACCTAGCAGGCTAGCAAAACAGGGTCACTAGGACTACCTTCTAAAACAGGTCTTTGATGTCTGGCAATGTCTTTACAGGAGGCAGCGACTACTCAGACCTCCCTCACACATACCTAACCTAAACCTGGGACTTCATGCCTTAGACATCGGTCCCTAATAAGAAAAGAAAATCCCCTACAAGTACACATACACATATAGTAGAAAAACACGATACTCGAAAAGGAGAGATATCACCTGGATAGGGCCACGAGAAGCTGCCACGCAACAAAGGCTCCTTCCAAGCTCTTCTTCGAACCTGTCTAGCACAAGACTACAACAAGAAACCATTAACCACACCTGTACTAAACAGACAACTGGCCCTCTTAGCCTAACGAAATAAACATTTCACTACAAAAACTAATCGGCCCTCTTGGACTAATGAAATAGAATATTTAAAACCACGCAAAACTGGCCCTCTTGGCCTAACAAAATCAAACAGAATAGCATCTACACATCCCTCCCTGAATAGTATAGATATACAATAATATGCTCCTTCCCAAGGAGGAAAAAATAGGACTCACAGCCCTAAACTAAATGCATAAGGTTATGACCCATCCCTCCTGCATATATAGCAAGAGGTGTACGCATAACATGTTGTCTAATTAACCTATGGATCCAGGACAACAATGGTAGATTGGTCTCGGCTACTCTTTGCATCACCCATATAAACCATCGCCTGCCATATATCGCATGCTCTGATAACATTCCCCACAAGCGACTGGGTCGTGTCTCATTATTGATAACAATGTCCAAACTAGGACCACAGTTGAAGAAAAGGTCTTCTTCATAAGCAAGATTTGCCAGTGAATCTGCAAATTGATTCTAGTAATGTGGAATCAACTGAAAAGACACTCTCTCAAACTCCTCAAGTAGGGTCATAGTAGTTCAATGATACATACAAAGGATGGGATTCCGCACTGTGTACGTCCCATCTAACTAATTCAAAATCAACTAGGAATCCCTTTTACTAACAACTGCCGAATACCACCTTGCTTGGCAATATGCAGTCCCATAATCAAGGCTTTATACTCCGCCATATTGTTAGTGAATCCTACCCCGAGATAAGCAGCTAACTTCATCGTAACTCTACGTCGGGGATCTCGGATTACTACTCCAACACTCCCTTTTTTATTAGGGCCCCTGGATGCTCCATCAAAATATAATGTGTACGTCCACAATGGGTTTACATAGCCTGCCATCATGAACTCCTCTATTCGTAATTATGATAGTCAAAATTTAACATGTTGAGAGGGTGAACTGACGGCTCCATCCCACCTTCTTCATTGAACTCAACAGGGATACTTGTCAACAGTCGTAAGTAGTGATGGCGGAAGAATTTAATCTCCCACACAAAGGTTCCGTCTCCTTGTTCAATCACTTTGTATCCTTTGCTCCATCAGACGAGTTTCCCCTAATGGTATCTCTGCTCCAGATATGGGTGCTCCAAATAAGGAATTAACCGCCCCATCAACCAGCTTTAAGCTCTTTTGCAGGTCTCAAATCATCCCCAGCATGGACCTGCAATGCATTTTCTGGTATTAACATACTTAGAAATAATAAGGTTTAATCTTATTAAGATTAACCTTATTTTTAAACTCTACTCCCTGCAAATAAGCTAGTAGAGTCGTAGACCTATTTTTCCCTATCCTGACAATCTTGTAGGGGCCATCCCATCTAGGTTCCAGCTTTCCTGGAAACAACTCCCTACGCACATCGTGGTACAAAACTAATTGCCCTTTTTTAAAGGTATACTTCTTGGCTTTAAGGTCGTGCAACTACTTCATCATAAATTTAGCTCCCTCCTGGTGTAATAAGCTCTATAATTTCAGTGCATCCAGATGGGCTATGGTCATGAATTGTTCAAAGAGTGAATCCTCATCTCCCAAAGAGTGATTAATTGCAAACCCTATGGTTGGCAACTCGATTTCCAGGGGTAACACACACTCTTCCCCATAAACTAATTTAAATGGAGTATGGCCGGTATCTTGCTTGAACGTTGTATTATACACCCATACTGCCACATACAACTTCTTGTACCAGTCTCGTTTCTTCTCAAAGACTATTTCAGACAAGATACCCACAAGCTGTTTATTAGTACTTTTGACTTACCCATTTGCTTGCGGATTATAAGGGGTCATTTTGTTGTGCTTGATTTGCCAAGCTTCAATCAAGTTTTTAATCACCTTATTCAAAAAGTGGGTTCCACGGTCCGACACTAGCTCATTCGGTGGACCGAAACGACAGATAATCTACTCTAAAAGAAAACTTGCAGTCTCTTTTGCATTGTCCTGCCTCATCACCCGCGCTTCTGACCATTTTGTGAAATAATCAGTTGCTACTATAATGTACCTCTTCTGGGTAGTAGACGACAGGGTAATAGGACCCACAAAGTCAATGCCCCACTTCTCAAATGGAAGGATAGCCATGATAGGCGTAAGTGGGCGTTTCATATTCTCTCTGTTATCATGTCTTTGACAGGTATCACACCTCTTAACATACTCAAAGGAATCTTGGAAGATGGATAGCCACCAATATCCAGCTCTTAAAGCTTTTTGTGTTGTCAACCGTCCAGTGAAGTGCCCTCCACATGCAGAGTCATGGCACTCCTCCAAGATGAAAGAAACCTCGTCAAGCATCACACATCAGCGATAGATATCATCAACACCCTGCCGATATAGTGTTCCTACGATCAATGAAAACTTCAAATCTTGTTGTTTGATTTTCCTCTTTTCTGATTTTGATAAACCATCTCCCGTCTCTCCTGTTGATACATAATGCGTAATAGCAGCATACCAAGATGGAATAGAAGCTGTATCAATTTTAAACATTTCTTCAAGATCACTTCCTTCAATCAGAGTCTCTTTTGGCTCCCTGAAATCCACAAGGCATTCCACAATCCCCTGCAACCTCGATGGCTTACTCTTAATCTCATAATCGAACTCCTGCAAAGTGATTAACCACTTCGCTAGATGATCAAGCGGTTGCCGCTTGTTCATAAGCAATCTAAGCCCTTCTGCCTTTGTATAGAAAACTACGTTCTCATAGAGAATGTAGTGCCTGAATTTTTTAGTCATAAAGACCATCGCAAGGCACAACCTCTCCATGTAGGTATAGTTAATCTTTGAAATGCCCAATTTTCAACTAGCAAAAGCTATCGGATGATACCACTTTTCCTCCCAGATTTTGGCTAAACAGCAAGTGATACTATGCATAATGGCTGCTGAAAATATGTAAAATACCTCGCCTCTTTTAGGTGCTTTTAAAACTGGTGCTTTTACTAGCTCTTTTTTCACATCCTTGAAAGCCACCTTATAAGGGTCGCTCCATTTAAATAGACAGCTAAAGGATAACAAATTTGTTAGTGGCAATGTCCTTTCTGCCAAGACATTTATGAACCTCTGATAGTACCCTATCAATTACAGAAAGCTATGTACCTCTTTCGGAGTGCGTGGTGGACTCATAACAACTATAACCTTGATCTTTTCGGGGTTAGTTGCGATCCCTACTGAACTGACCACATGGCCTAGCAATAGCCCATAAGGCACTCCAAAGACACACTTCCGTGGGTTAAGACGATACAAAATTGTCTGCAGCACTCAAAGCATTTTCTCAAGATAATCAACATCCTCTCCCTTATAGTGGCTGCCCCCAAGTCATCGATAAATACTTTCAACTCATCTGGGACATGCCACCAAAGGTCTTGTCTGCTATTCGTTGCTATGATCCAGGTTCATTGCACAAACCAAAGGCCATCACATGGTACACAAAAATACCAAAGATAGTAATAAAAGTTGTTTTTAACTTGTCCTCTTCTGCAATTGCCATCTGCTTGTATCCTGCAAAGCAATCCATGAATGAATATATTTCCCTACCCGCTAATTGATCCAAAATCTGGTCAATAAATGGC
Source organism: Lygodium microphyllum (assembly GCF_053477565.2). Taxonomy (NCBI): domain Eukaryota; kingdom Viridiplantae; phylum Streptophyta; class Polypodiopsida; order Schizaeales; family Lygodiaceae; genus Lygodium; species Lygodium microphyllum. The sequence goes on from NC_141154.1 coordinate 6,256,367, forward strand.
AATGGGTAGTAATCCTTAACCGTCTGCTTATTCAGCTCTCTAAAATCTACACATAGTCGAATCTGGTTATTTTTCTTCTTCTTGATAACAACTGGTGAACATCATTCTGTATGCTGCACAGGGAAGATTAAACCAGCTTTTCGTAACTTCTGTAACTCCTCAAACAGCCTGTCCCTCAATTCAAAAGGCATACACCTCACTTTCTGACGCACAGGACGACTACCTTCTTTTACAGGAATAGTGTGAATAGCTAGGCTGGGGGGAATGCCTCTTAGCTCATCATAACTCCAAGCAAAGATGTCGCGATATATGAAAATCATTAGCTCTTTAGAAGATATATTAGCAAACATATTCTCAATTGTTCTTTGCCAAGACCCAAGAGCATTACATAGGCCAAAGCCATCATATGGTATAAAAAAGTACCAAAATTGTAATGAATGTCATTTTTAACTTATCCTCTTCAGCTATGGCTATCTAATTATAACATGTGAAACAATCCATAAAAGAGTATATCTCATGTCTTGCGAGCAGATCTAAAATTTGATTGATAAAGGGAAGAGGATAATAGTCCTTCAATCTCACTGTTTGCTTAACCAACTTTTTAAAATCAACACACATACATATTTGATAGGTTTTTTTCTTTCTTATTACCCGATGAGCACCATTCTATATGTTCAATGGAAAATATCAAACTAAGCTTTCTTAAATGCATCAATTCCTCAAAAACAAGATCTCTCAACTCAAAAGGCATGCCTCTAACCTTCTACCTCATTGGCTTACTACCTTCTTTTAATGGATCATTTGTATGGCAGTATAAGGGGAATCCACTTCAATTTATCATAACTCCATGTAAATATATCCTTGAACTCCTATAGGAGTGCCACATAATTTTCATACTCATTAGTGGATAACATAGTGCCAAGTTTAATGGGGTTGGGATCATTGGGGGTCCTAAGATCCAGCTCTACATCCTTTGCCTTTATTGGGTTATTTAAACATACTTGGTAAACCTCATTAGTACTAGAATCCTCTTTTTAGAATTATTGGAACTTGAGATTCCAATAGTTGAGGTTCCCTCGAGTGCCTCCCATTCTGTAGTGGAAGGTTATGCCCTTTCATCCAATGGGTGTTTCGAGTATGCATCCAAAATTATTCTCTTTAACCCATGCCCAAAAATCAATTGACCAGTAGGGATATCCATCAAACAATCGGAATATAACATCCATGGACGTCCAAGAAACAACTGATAGGTTGGCCTCCCAACAGATATCAGATAACATGAAAGTCAAGGATGCACTCAATATTAGCAACCATCACATGTAGTTGCACTACCATTCCTTCTAGTTGCCTTAGGCTATCATCAACCATTTTTAAAACTGTTGTGACATCATTTTGAATTGGTAGACCTAGCCTCTCTAATAAATCCATAGTCATAATGTCTACATATGAGTTGGGGTCCACTGCTACATTTTATATTAGGATTTCATCTATACATGCCTACACCCTAGGGGATTGGTCCTCTACATGATTCCACCATTCACTAACCACTTGATGGACACCAAAAGGTTCTACGATATAACCTGTTCATAGGATTTTCTACACCCTAGAACAAAGCTTCTCTACATTATCCCACCATTCACTACCCACTTGATGGATACCAAAAGGTTCTATGACATAACCCATTCGTAGGATTTTCTTAACCTCCTTGCAAAAGTTTGGTGATGACCGTTGAATTAGGTATAGTAGATTCACATCTAGTTTAACTTCACATATCATGTTTGCTAGATCAACCGCATGGAAGTTTGCCACTACTCTCTTCTCTATCCACATGAGCTGCTCTTTTGGCCACTTAATAATCTTAATACCCTCATTTTCTTTCAGTTTTTGTTTTCTTTTGACCATAGGCTCCTCTAAAACACCATCATTTTTAAGAGAACCCACGTGACTTTGCTTGTACTACTGGGGTCATTTTTCTAATTGTCTTTCAGTTCTGACCCCTAGTCACTACCCTAAGATTGACTTTGCCTGTACTACTAGGGTCATCTTTCTAATTGTCTTTCAGTTTTCTCACCCCTAGTTACTACCCTAAGATTTTCAAGAGATAAACTCTCACTGATTGGCAAATTTTCAACCAGACATACCCCACTAGGCATTTCCTCAAGTGTTGCTTTACCCCTTTGTAGAATTTGCTTCAGGCCTTTTCCTTTAGTATTCTCATTATTCACATGATGGTTCATATGCCCATGTTGTTGACTACCTTGTTGAAGAAAACTAACCCTACTCCAATAGGTAGTGTCTAAATGACCGAATTTCCCACATATATCACATTTGACATTAGGGAAATCATGAGGGAAATGTTGCCCACCACACCACTTATAGTTGGATTGTGATGGACCCACATCATTGGGCTTTCTAGTGGTCATCACATTTTTTTGGTACTTTAAAAATTAACATCCATGATAATCTTGTTGTATTTCTTAGTGATAATATCCATATAATATTTCATCATATCTCTTACTTACTCTACAATATTTGATGCAAAGGACTCATAAGTAATGTTGAGAGTGGATTTTTGAGCCCGGGATGTGCCTAAAATTTTCCAAAAAATCCAAAATTTAGGGGAAAAATATTCAACATCGAAGGCGGTGGCTCCAGCTAGGACGATTTTAAGCACCAAGTGAAATACGACTTTTAAAAGGCGCCTAAGCAACACTTGTTGATTTTTGATAATTTTTCAGACTACCGTGTAGGTTGTCAAGAGCTGCCAGTCAATGCGGGATGTCAAGCTGGACGCCCAAAAATTTACAGCACTCAAATCGGATGTCGGACGAGGAAATGGCCAACAAATGGGCAAGATTTGAAAAAAAGGTTGACTTGTTTTGGCCAAAGTGGGTAGTGACCTTTGGGGGCATTGGACATTTAATGAAACATCAAATCATGGTGAGAGAATGGAGAAAAAAGTGTGGGATGAAGGCGTCTGTCTGCGCCCGAAAAATGCGCCATGGATGATGGAGATGGAGATGCATGCCTGCAAACAACTTACTCGATTGATCATGGGGCTTGACTACTCCTTCCTTTGCTGGCCATATCGCCGCCCTTTACCCGAGCAATGGTGGCCTGAATGAAGAGATGGAAATCTAGTATTTCTCTCTCCTCCCTCTCTCTCCCCTAAGGGGTTGTTCTTGTGTGCAAGAGGAAATGAAGAATGGTGAAGGAAAGCTTGTTCGGTTGGGACTGGATTGCTTCCGGATCGATGTAGACATGAAGATTGCTGATTGTGAAGATGCTGGACATTGAATGAGGGCTGACCTGTAGTCTCGTAGCAAAATTGAGATCTCAAAACACGAAGCCTAAGCGTCAATTCAATTTTTATGAAGAAAAAATGAGTTTTTATGCTATTTGTTTGATGAAGCATTGTTCCCATGGGCTGATTATGCATTATGATGTTGTTTTCTATGAGTTTCAATAGTCTATAATCTGAAAACTAGAAAATCATAAGTGATATGGCTGAAATTAATGTTATAAAACCCGAAAAACACGCGTTTAAGGGGTAAAAATTGGATTTTTTGCAAAATAAATGAGAAATATGAGACATAATGCCTACAAAACATGAAATTTTTCTATCATGGAACCTAAGGGCCACAACCCACAATCAATCTTAATTTTTAGTCATTTTTTATTAAAGAAAATAGAGAAAAAATACCAAAAAATGGTGAAAATGGGTTTTAAATAGGAGAAAATTAGGAAACGGTAAAAGAAAAATTTCAAAAAATTACATGTGTATTTGTGCAGCGTATAATGAAGGTAAAGCACAAGGTTGGCCTTGGTTTACCCTCGTTTCTATGTTTCCCTTCATGTTTATCACTTTCTTTGTAAGAAAACACACATAAAATGACTCTTTCACCTATCAACGAATGCAAAACATTAAACGGTAGGGTGAGAGGGGAGGTTGAGCGTCAAAATATAAATTAAAATCTATTTTATGTGTTGCATCATGCTTATAGGGTGTTGTTTTAAAATAAAGGGAAAGGTAGCATGAGCGTAAGGCTCGGTGTCTTTTCTCTCTGCATTACATAAACACTAGTCTGGAAGTCATGAAAAGATTAGTTTCGCACAATGCACAATGCTACTTTTCTTCTGTTTGTGCACTAAACCGTTCACATTATGCACTATGCATAGTTCATGGTATCAACGGAAAAGCTCCTGGACTGCATAGCAATTGTTTTCTTAGGAATTTGACCCACGATTGAGAGTGTAAGGTGATCCCTTGCCGTAGGATAGAGGGTCGATTTCCTAAGGGACTGCTAAGTAAGGACACATGGTATATCTCCTAGAAATATGAGAAATATAAAGGAGAGGAGTTTGTGTTTGAAGGTTTTATATGTTTTAGCGGCGCATCAAGGGGCCAATCCCTATGATGTAGGAGAGCTGCAGTGGGGTCGCGGTGTTTCTACGAAGAGGTTTCCTCCATGTATGTGATTGTGGCATTGCCAATGTGTATCGGTTCTCCCTCTGTGGAGTTTATAGAAAGGGAAACGTTGGGCTATAAACTATAAATGCATAGATTAGGCTTAGGGCAGTATGTCCTTTAGCAGTAGATTGATGCTCCTAGTCCGCGAGGCTATGAGGGTGTATTTGTCTGTCATGAGCATGAGGTCCGGCTAGTGCCATAGCCAGTGCCGGCACATTTCAGGTCCCATCAGTGGTGTGTCTGCTGAGAGCTGCCAATAAGTGGTGGTTCTTGAATCTAGGGTTTTTATGGACCAAAAAGTTGGTTTATGTCCTCTGACAAGGACCGTTAAGCCGAAATACAAAAAGCAGAATGTGCTGAGAGGGCTAGACAGTGATTAGAGATTGTAAGTCATTATTCTCCTCAAAGGAGTAGCCTGATACGCATAAGAGGAAGTGGTCTTAGTAACCCAACTACTACACATAGTTCTTTAGGTGCAGGAGGAAGCGTAAGTTCTTCCTCTCTTCCACCAAGTCAACCCACTTTAAGTGGGGGTGTGATTCCATCAGTTCAAGCTCCTATTGTGAATCCGATTGTCGCCATGGCACAACCCATTGCAATTCCTGCAGGGACGCTGGATTTTCCAGCTTTAGGAGTTCCTTTGCCCATTTTTAATGGGTTAGCTGAAGAAGATGTGGAGTTTCACATTTGTGAATTCCAAATATTAATGTTTAATTACCGCATCAAAGATGAGGGATATCTTATGATGTTCTTTAACATGACATTAAAAGGGAGGACTGCGGTATGGTATCATAGTGTAGAGTCTGGAACCATAACCACAATCGACCAATTTTATGCAGCTTTTTGAGGAGAATATGCCCCTGAAAGAGGTGGCCAATAGTAGTTGTGTATCTTGAATGTAACGCACCAAGACCCCCATGATAATGTGAAAGCATATGCCAAGAAGCTTAAGGAAGTGTTTTGTAAGTTACAAACTTACATTCCTATTCCGCCGACCACCCAATTGCAATACTTCTTGCATGGATTGGATTTCAATATTCAGGTACAATTGAGCAGTGTGGCTTTGCTAATATAGACATCGCCATCGCGCGAGCAGAAGGAGTAGAAGCACGATTACAAATGGCCTACTCCTCTCAAATAAATCTTAATGCAGGTTTAGTACCTTGAGGTAATTTACCATTGACAAATGGAAGTCAAGGGATGCCTATGAATAACCCTAATGGGAGTGGAAGCATGGTTCAAAATGTACCTTTATTGCCAGCTCCTCCCAGTGTGACTATGCCTATGGCTAGTCAGTTGGCTCCACCAAATGTTGGAGGCCAAGTTTTGAATTCTAATAGTTGAGAGAGAGAGAGTACGAAAGAGATACACAAGACATGCTCCCAAAGAATGATTCATATTGATGTAGAGTTAGTATATATAGGTGAGACCCAAGTCAAGTGAGAGATGATATATATAGTTGTAACATCCCCACTCAAACAAAGGCCTTTGGCTGCGAGTGAAAAAACCCTTGGGGAGAACAAGGGAAAAACCCGAGCCCCTACACATACCTACGATACAAAAATGATTTACTATAAAGTTTTCTTGAATACAATGATACATGCCTCAATTAGTGAGACAAGAACTTGAAACAATACCAAGTGCATGTCTTAATGAGCTAAAGCGAGCTTCACTAAGAGCTTTTATGAAGATGTCTGCAACCATTTGATCACTGGGACAATGCTCCACCATAATGGAACCTTTCTTGACTTCATGTCGAACATAATGATAATGAATAGCAATATGCTTTGATTTACTATGTTGTATATAGTCTTTGGTAAGACTAATAGCACTTTGGTTATCGCATCGAAGAGGTGTACTAGATGATGAAGGATGTCCCAAATCTGCAAGTAGTTGTCGAAGCCAAACTAGCTCGCGAGCTGCTAATGATGCAGCAACATATTCGGCTTGAGTTGTAGAAACCACAACACATCGTTGTTTCTTGCTGGACTAAGAAACCAAACATCCATTTACAAAGAAACAATTCCCACTTGTAGATCGCATGGATAAGTGTGAACTTGCCCAACTAGCGTCTGTATATCCAATAAGGTCATGAGAAGTTGAAGAAGATAAAGAAGAATCCTCTCGACGACGATAAATAAGACCAAATCCTTAGTACCCTTGAGGTACTTAAGAATACGTTTTGCAGCACTCCAATGAATAGTGGAAGGGGAAGAAAGATACTGTTCCAAAAAATTAGCTGCAAATAAAATATCTGGTCTTGTGTTTAAACCAATAAATTGAAGACAACCAACAAGATTAGCAAAAGGTTGATGAATGGCTGATTCTTCATTGCGTGTTGTAGATGTACCCTTGGTAGAGCTTGAAAGAATGGGAGTGTTGGCAGAGTGCGGATTTGTCAACCCAAACTTCTTAATAATATCATTAATAAACTTTGTCTGGCAAAGAAGAAGAATGCCTTGTTGTTGGTGTCATTGAACTTGAATACCCAAACAAGAATGTATCTCACTAAGATCCACCATTTCAAATGCAGTCGATAAAAGCTTATTCATAGCATCCAAAAAAGCAATATTATTTGACACAAGAATAGTATCATCAACATATAGAGCAAGAATAATAAAATATTTGTCCTCCCTTTTGATGTAAATATTTAGGTCAGCAAAACATGCAACAAAACCTTTAGATGTGAGGAACTGATCAATCTTAATATACTAAGCACGAGAGACTTGCTTCAATCCATATAATGCACGATGAAGCTGGCATACAAGATGCTCCTTTCCTGCAATCATAAAACCTTCAGGTTGCTCCATATAGATTTCTTCTTCAAGATCTCCATTGAGAAAAGCCGTTTTAACATCCATTTGGTGGATTTCTAGATCAAATAGTGTTGCAAAAGCCAAAATCATACGAATAGTTGTGGAGCGCACAACGGGAGAAAATGTTTCTTGATAATCTACTCCTGCACCCTGTGAGTAACCTTTTGCAACAAGTCGTGCTTTGAACTTATCAAACGAGCCATCAGCTTTGGTCTTGGTTTTATAAACCCATTTACATTTGATAGAAACATGATTTGGGGGGAGTTCAGTAAGAATCCATGTACCTTTGGAGATTAAAGAATCGTACTCAGCTTGCATAGCTTCTTGCCATTGATCCCTTTGAGACGAATTGATAGCTTCCATATACGATATTGGATCCTCTTGGACAGACATAGCATCATCAAAGACATCATATTCAATAGAATAGAATCCATGCTCTTTCTCGATAGGAAGATCGACATAGATCTTCAAATTTTCATCAATCTTCTTTGGAGGTGAAGGAGGTTTATGATCATCAGAATTAGTAGAATCACAAAGCAAGTAAGGAAATTCACTAAGCAAAGACTGTGTATCATCTAAAACATCTGACGACCATGTGCCACCCATAGTCTTCTCATCAAATATAGCATCACAACTAATGATAACATTTTGAGAAGAAGGATGATAAAATTTGTAACCTTTGAAATGATCTGAATAACCAAGAAAAATAACCTTCAAACCTAGAGGATCCAACTTATGTCGAGTGTCCTTGGGCACATGAATATAAGCAATGCAGCCAAATGTGCAAAAGTGAGAGACTAAAGGTGTCTTCCCTGTCCAAATTGTTATAGGAATTTTACCAGCAGGTGCAGTAGTTGGAAGATGATTTTGAATAAAAACTGTTGTTAGAAGTGCTTCAGTCCAAAACTTTCGAGACAAACCAGAGTGTATAAGCATGCAACGTATAGCATTAAGAATCGTGTGACTTTTGCGCTCAGCAACACCATTTTGCTAAGGAGAATAAGGAACTGTAAACTCATGATGAATACCTTGATCCTTACAAGTGTCATCAAATAGATTGGATACATATTCACCGCCATTGTCACTGCGAAGTGTCTTTATAGAGAATCTAGTTTGAAGCTCCACACTTATCTTATATTGTTTAAATATAGGTAAAGCCTTAGACTTATGTCGAAGAAGATAGACATGTGTGTACCGTGAGAAATCATCAATGAAAGTTATAAAATATCGATATTGAGACTTTGAGGCAGGAAAAGGACCGCAAATATTGGTATGAACGAAATCCAAGAGAGCACAGGAATGTGATGAAGTAGAAGTGTGGAAAGGCAAACGATGGTGTTTTCCAAGTGCACAATACTCACATATTCCCATACGTGGATGAGATTTAAGATCCATACCTTGCACAAGACCATGACGATGAAGATCAAGAATTTTGGCAAAATCGGAGCGTGCAAATCGTTGATGCCATAATTTGCAATCTGCATCTCCTGGGGCAGTAACAACATTTGCAACTGTATCGTTCAATGATAGCTCAAATAGATTATCATGTCGAGGAGCTACTGCTATAGTATGCCCGTCTTTCTCTATACAACATTGATTATGATCAAAGCCAACAAACAAACCAAGATCAACTAGATGAGCAACAGAAAGAAGATTTCTTTGCAAATCTGGAACATGAAGAACTCCTCTTAATATTCTAGTGGATGAAATAGTCCCCAGATATAAATCACCCACTCCTTTGACTTGACAAGTCGTATCATCCGCAAGGTAAACAAACTTCTTGATAGGAAAAGAATGATAATTGTGAAGCCACTGCGATTGGTATGTCATGTTTCCAGTGGCACCTGAATCAACGATGAATAGAGAACCATCATGAACATGAAGTACATTTTCTGGAGAGATATCATAATGGACGAAATTGAGCTCATGATCAGTATGATCATCATCAGTTATAGTTTGTTGAACAATATAAGCTCGAGAACGTTCTTCATCATATCTGCGTTTATAACAATGGTGAGATGGATGATCTGTATGTGCACAATAATCACAAGGAGGAAAACTTTTGGACGAGCGAGGTTGCTTTGTAGTAACTCCATGCTCCTCATCATATTGACATGCCCAGCAATCAGAAGCCACATGACGTTTCTTATCACAATAAGAACAATTTTTGTTAGGATAAGCAAGACGAGAAGGTCTACTACCTGGATTAGGGCGTCCACCCTGCTGAAAACGTGAAGCAAGACGCTTGCGAGCAACAAAAGCAGCATCAAAATCCCTTTGTTCATGAGTGACCAAAACAGCATCAGATTTTTCCAAATGATGCTCATGACGTTGAGAATATTCAATAAGAGATATACATGCTTTGTCAAAGTGGATATTATCCTTGTTAGACAAAATAGTGATGATATTGTCATATAAGGGATCTTTGATGATATGAAGAAGTTGAGTAACAATCTAATTTTTAGCAACAGGAGTGCCGGCAGCACCAAGCTAATTGATAATGTCTTTAAAAGCCTCAATATGAGAGTGCATAGAAGTACCAACCTTATATTAAAGATTCTTCAAACAAGTTTGGAGATATAAAATTTCACTGATCGGTTTCTTCTCAAACGTTGAGATAAGATACTCCCAAATAGCATGAGAGGTTTCCAGATGAAAGACATCCAACATAAGTGAGTCAGGAAGTGCAGACAATATATAATGACGAGCCGCTTTGTCACGACGAATCCAATCAGTATGATCAATTTTCCATTGTTCAAATAATGGACCATCAGTAATCATAGAATTGTTATTCATCACATCAATAGGTTGAACTGGGCAAGACAGGTCACCCAAAATAATATCAAATAATTCGTCACCTTCAAGAATTAGCATCATCTTTACTTTCCACCTAGGAAAGCCTTGTCCTTGGAAGAAGGGAACCGAACGTTGGCCAAACGGATATCCGCTAACAATTACGCAATTGGCCATGCCTGTATGTCGAGAGAAAACAAATAAGATGAGATCGCAGAATCTGCAAACCATGATCAAGGCGAGCGTAGTTGAGATGCATGACAATCAAAATAGGGATATGCACGTAAGAATGATAAAAAGTATTGAGTGAATAAAAAGAAAGCCCGAAATAGAGAGGCGTAACGTGCAATACGAGATGATGCATATAAGAAAAGTGCTATTTCGATCGAGCAAAGAACGTGAACGATAATAAAACATCGCTAAAAATAGCAAGATGTTTGCTTGTCGTAATCAACATCATTAACGAAGACGAGCGATTAATAAACTGTAATTGGGGATTAACGAACGGTAATTAGAAATATAGTTTTAAATAAAGAATCGCATATTCGAGCAGAATTGTTGTCTTGAATCCTGAACTGTCATAACTTTTGATCCAGAACTCCGATTGACAAGTGGTTTTGAAAGGATTCGAGAGCACGACGAGAGCTACGCACTGGACCTGGTTTTGATTTTAAAGACAAAATTAACTAATACTTCTAATTTGAACAAGTTTATGTATCAAATCATCACTTGTGCAAAGAATTCAATCAAGTATAAACAATGAAACAACTTATCTTCCTTGTTGTTGCTACGCATCCATAGCTCTGATACCATGTTGAGAGAGAGAGAGTACAAGAGAGATACACAAGGTATGCTCCCAAAGAATGATTCATATTCATGTAGAGTTAGTATATATAGGTGAGACCCAAGTCAAGTGAGAGATGATATATATAGTTGTAACACTAATATTGTTCCTATGAGTCAACAACCAATGCCCAATCAAATTGTTAGGCCAATGGAACGACGAATAGATGATCAAGGCTATGAGTCGAGTGCATCTAATGTCCTTAGCGAAGTTAAGGATATGATAAAGCATTACACTGACATGATTTCTAAACAATATCGGCAAATAGCTGTTGACGTCAATTTCTTGAAGAAGTAGCAAAATTTGATAGGGAGTCGATGCCCTGAAGAGGGTGGTCCCTCAAGATTTAGCTGTAAGTGGTGTGGCGGAAAACATTTCCTTAGAAACTGTCCAAATGTTAAATGTGATATTTGTGGGAAGTCGGGCCACTTAGCCTCTACCTGTTGGAATAAGATTAGTTTCCTCCAACAAGGGAGTAAATAGCCAGGTCTAGTTAATCATAAAGCGCAAGGTAATAACCTGCAGCAAAATGATGGACCAAGACAAATATTGCAAAGGGGAAAGACCACTATAGAAGAGTTGCCACAAGGCAATGGAGTCAACCTTATTGAGGTTGTATGTGTCAATGACGTTGAAACCTCTAACCTACGAGCCGTGACAAGAGGCCAAAAGGCTAAAGAGGGTGATAAAGATAAGGTTGAGGGAAACCCTAAGCAAGGGGATAAGGGGACGTAGGTCCTGAATCCTAGCGTGGAAGGTGGACCTCTAAGGCCTAACAAAAAAGTCAATCCTAAGAAGGATGAGGAAGTGCCAAGAAAGAAGGCAAGAGCTAAAAAAGAAGCACCAAAGCCGGTCCCGAGACTAGAAGAAAGAATGGTTTGGCGAGAAAAGAGAGCTTTGGCTACCTATCATGATTTTGATTTAGAAAGTTCTCTTTGCGAAGTCAAACCAGAAGTAAATCTCTTACAGTTGATTAAATTATCCCCAGGAGTACGCAAGGAATTTAAGAAGATCCTGCATATTGGATATATTGTAGAACCTTTGGGCATAGCACGAGTAGGGGAAGATTGGTTTGATCATGTTGAAAAGAATTTCCCTAGGGTTCCAGCATATGTGGATGGAATATTAGTGGAGCATACTATTGTAGACACTGGGTCCTCCATCAACATCATGAGTTCGGAGTCTTTTGATGGAGCGGTTGGGTCTAGGCATCCAAAAAGACAGCTCCACCCTTCTTAGAATGGCTAATGATAGTCTAAGACAACCATAAGGATGAATTACTAAAGTTCATGTTATAGTTGCAAGTGTAGAATGCTTCTTAGACTTTAGGGTGATAAGATTTGCATGACGTTCTAGCTATCGAGTCTTGCTAGGTAGGCCTTGGATCTTACGAATAGACTGTCAAGTCAATATACCTGTCAGTCGAGTGGTTCTAGGTAGAGGTGCTAATCGAGTGATAGTCGATGCTTACCCTGAGTCTCCTCAGAGTGAGAGAGCTCCTTTATCCTCTACTGAATTAGAAACAGCAGATGATCCATCTGGTAGTGAGACATCATCCAACGATGAATCGAAAGAGGGGTCCACTACACAGGATATTTATCAGATAACTCTAAACGAGCCTATAGAGCCGCAAGATAGGATAAGAGATGCGGATGTGATTGAGTTGGACCTTGGCACGCCGAATGATTTGCGGCCAATTAAATTAGGTTCCATGCTCAGTTCAACAGAAAGGGATGACTATGTGTCCTTGATTCCAGAATACTCCTCAAAAGTGTGTATTCAGGGTGCCCTTATGGTTTGCTATTGGGTCATGTTGTAAATGCCATTGGTATTGCCATCAATCATGAAAATATGGTTGTTATTGTGGCCTTAAGCACACCCACTTATCCTAGGAAAGTTCACAATTCTCTTTCATCTATGGAGTACTATCATCGATTCATTAATGCATTGGCTCAACTTTCGTTACCCTTCACAAATCTTTTATCTCTCAACCATGTTTCTGAATGGATAGAGGCATGCATGGTGGTATTTGAAGATGTTAGAATGGAATTATTCAAACTGTAGTTTTAGAAGCTCCAAAAGGGGATAAGGTTTTCTATATATTCAGTGTTGCGACAAGGCATAGGATTAGTTGTTGCCTATCCCAAATTTTGGGGGTATAGCTTTATCATCCTATTGCATTCATAAGCTGAAAGTTGGTAATTTCAAAGTTTCATTACAACTATTTGGAGAAGGTTTGCTTGTGATGCCAAGAGGCATATTCCACAATGGATTCCATGCCACGGTGGATTCCGTGAGGTTTTGCGGTGGATTTCGTAAAATTTTATTACCGGGGCTTATACACAAAGTGGATTCTTTGTGCGAGAAGTTGATGGGGATGCCTATCCTTTTTGGGCGTTTTGTTAATTTTATGTGTACATGGGTGATTCCATAGCGGGTGATTTCGTAAAATACATATTTAAATTAATAAACTTTTACGATTTTAGAGTGCGCACTCGTGATAAATTAAGGTTAGGATTGATTTCTAACCAATTTATTTATGTAGCTAAAGACTGCTAGGTATTCGCTTTTGTCGATTTAATTGTATTATTTTTCTAACAATTGTGAATGCTTCAATTGATGTGTAGAGCTAGCAGCAATGGCAGTGGGAAGCATTGGAGGATAGTATGTATTCAAATTATCTTCAATATTTTGATGGGCACGTATTTTAGGCATGGCGCCTATATTTTGTCACGCTTATTTATCAAAGCGCTTGATATTTATTTATTATTTTTGTATGCGCATGGGTACACGATTTAAATATTTGTATTGGACATTGTATTTAGGTACCGTCTGACTTCTTGGGTGCCCATTAGCTTTAATTCTTTATTGGCACAAAAGCAAACTCAAAAGCCAAAGCGTGCTATTTTGTAATTTGGGCTATTATTTGAGCTTGAAGATGAATAATATATGAAATACATGCTTTGTGGAGCGCTCACACAAGGCATGGGGAGAGATTGCACCCAAATGGTCTCTTGTTCATGTCATGCAAGCTTTCTTCATTGATTTGTGTGCAAAAAGTAGAGTTATTTTGTTCTTGTGGACCTTCTGACGCTCACTACGCACGCATACGGCGACCGATTTGTGCACCAGTGGTATCAGAGTGAAGCTGAGATCAAGAGCTTCCAATTGCTTATCATCTTGCGCAAAGGCAGAGCTCCTAGAATGATCGAGCTCTACAGTCAATTTTGTCGCAAACGGTCGATACCAGTGCGTTCCTGACGGTCAAGAACCCCTTTCTACACTCTCTAATCATGAAGGACTAGCCTTTGTAGAGGTGAAGGACCGGCGGCAAACTTCCTTTCTCAAGTCATGATACACAGATAAGCAAACTCTCCCTTCATAGCTCAAAGCTTACCAAGCTTAAAGACTAAGCTTATTTAAAAGCTTAATAACACGAAACTCTGTGCCTGCGGCGGCAGTATGTACTGCCCGCCGTCGACGCTGGTGAGGACATATTCATGTCCTAAAAATCCATGCTTTATCAAAAAAGCCTTAAGCTCTTAAGTCTTCCAAGTCCTCCAAGTCTTCTTAATCCTGCAAGTCACAGAGGTCACTAAAGACTTACTCAACAACTATCACAGAGACAGCTCACACGTAGAAGCACAGAATCAGTTTATTGCTCTCTGGTAGACCCTATTCACACTTGCAGACTTGCTAAACCAGTTTCAACAAACGTAGTTTCTACGCAATATTATTCTCTTGGAAGACGGTTGTGACAATGAATACCGCAATCGTAAAAGAAAAAGCCCATAAAAGCCAAACAAAATATACAAGCCTTTTATACCCGCTTTTGAGCTACGCTCATCCCGCTAATAAGATTTTGAGAGTGTGAGGTCTTTTGAAATTTTGCAGGATGACTGAACAAAACATGGACGATTTTATGGTTGAAGGTGATCTACCTGAACCAACGATGGAGCAAAAGTTGGATTTGATTATGATGTAGCTCGAAGAAGAACGAAGAGCCCGACAAGCTTTACAAGTTCAATTGGCCAATTTGCAATGAACTACCACCGACCAAGATGGATCGCAACCCAAAGATCTTATATGACGTACCATCGATGCGACACTTGAAGCCCAATCCATCTGCAAAGAAACAAAGATAAGTAAAAGAAACTTCAAATTTCGTACTTTCAATGGATCACGCGATGGAAAGACTGTACTTGCTTTTATCAGTCTATTTGATTATTACTTCCATGAAGAAACATATGTTGAGAAAGATAAAATTAAATGTGTCACTAACCATTTAGTTGATCGAGCATCCTTATGGTGGACAGTGGTCCACAAGAGCGTTGATTGCCCCACTACATGGGAGTCTTTCCAAAAGAAATTTTTGTAGAATTTCCTTCCTCCTCAATTCCATGAAAAAGCCATCAAGCAATGGGATCTTCTACAGCAAAGAGATCGCGAACCTATTTCTCAATACACTGAACATTTCTGGAATGCCCCACTACAACTTTGAATGCTCGAAGATGTACTTGAAGTAACTCACAAACGCAAGTTTATGTCCGGCCTACTTGGACATTTCTATGTTGAAGTCAATATGTTCAAACCAATAACTCTTGAAGATGCAATTTCTTTGGCTCATGATACCGAAGACAAGATTCGAGGACGAGACAAGTGACCACAACAATTTCCAACTAATGGTAACTATGGTTCCAAACAATTCAATTCAAATTTTCGAAGATTCAATCAAAGTCATTTTCTTCCATCTTCATTTTGTAAATCTTGGACACGACCACCTGCCTTGCCATCAAACACCAATCCAAAACCTAAGCCACCCTCACAATCAAATCCCAACATTCCTAAACTTCCTACCATTACCAATAATGTATCTAAAGCCAAACCCATAGTTTGTTACAAATGCCATCAACCTGGACATCTAGCAACCAATTGTCAAACCAAAAAGCCACCTGTCCATATCAATTATCTTGGCGCAATAGAAGATGAAGAATGTGAGGAAATGCCGGACTTTACGGAAGATGATGACGACATTGGTACTACTTCGGATACTTTGCCAGGTATGCCAACTCCCCATTCTTTGTTAACAATGAAATATTTTGTGCATGGTAAAGAAAAGACTATTTTACATGATGATGGGAGCACACATGACTTTATTTCTGTAAAGTTAGTCAAGAATTGAAATTACAAACTGTTTCTACAAATTATCGCATCAAGGCTGCATTCCTAGGAACGAGATATAATGGAACACAAGAGGTGCATAATTTAGAAATTAAAATTGGTGAATACACTGAACGAAGAAATTTCTTAGTTGTACCTTTGCAGTCTAGTGACATTATCTTAGGAATGCCTTGGCATCATTAATACAATCCTAACATAGATTATTTTATGCATTCAATTAAAATTGATTTTCAAGGAAAACAAATCACATTGCATGGTATCCACGCCTCCAATAATTTTCCACTACTTACTCATACTCAGGCTAAACGTGCATTACGTAAAAGTAGCAAATCTTATTTAATATGAGTGAATGAAATTCAAGCTAAAGAAAAACAAATGCATCCTAGCCATACACAATTTCTTGCCCAATTTCAAGATTGTTTTGATGTTGATTTACCACCTAGACTACCACCTTCACGTCTTGAAGATCACAAAATAGATTTAATTTTTGGAATACAACCACCATGTAAATCATCATATAGACATAACCAAATTGAACAGAAAGAAATTCAAAATCAAATAGAAGAATTGCTTAATAAGGGATTAATTAGACCTAGTAGTTCTCCATTTGGTACACATGTCTTATTAGTCAAGAAGAATAATAATACTTATCGCATGTGCATTGATTATCGTGCCCTAAATAAAATTACTGTTAAGAATAGATATTCGATTACTAGGGTAGATGATCTTATGGATAAACTACAAGGATCTGCCATATTCAGTAAGATAGATCTTAAATCTGGCTATCGTCAAGTAAGATTGGATAAATCTGATATATTCAAAACTGCATTTAGAACACAATTTGGACACTATGAATTTCTAGTTATGCCTTTTGGTTTAACTAATGCACCAGCCACATTTAATCGTATGACAAGTCACATATTTTTGAAACATCAACATTGTGTCATAGTTTTCTTTGATGATATATTAGTATTTAGTAAAAATGAGAATGAACAGTATGAACATTTTTCTTTAGTTTTTAAGTTGTTAAAAGACTATCAATTATACGCTAATCTAGAAAAGAGTGAATTCTTTCAAACAGAAATTGAATATCTAGGACATATTATTTCATCAGAAGGTATAAAAGTCGACCCTAAAAAGATAGAAGCAATTTTAAATTGTCCCATACCCAAAAATGTGCATGAATTACGTTCTTTTCTAGGTCTTGCTAGCTTTTATAGAAAGTTTGTGAGGAATTTCTCATTACTTGCATTACCTTTGAAAAAACTTTTAAAGAAGGGTATTGTGTATAGCTGGTCTGACAATCAACAAAAATCCATTGATTTATTGAAACATGCTTTAACTCATGCTCCTGTATTACAACTACCTGACTTCAATAGATCATTCTTCTTAGTAGTTCCTGATGCTAGTGGATCTGGAATAGGAGCAGTCCTTATGCAAGATAATCATCCCATAGCCTACTCTAGCTGTAAACTCAAACCATCTGAACTTAAATATTCTACATATGATAAAGAATTGCTAGTTGTAGTACAAGCCTTACGTCAATGGAAACATTATTTAATGGGATCTAAATTTATGATCAAAGCTTACCAACAAAGCATTAGACATCTCCTTAGTCAACCACAAATATCTGACCGACACATTAAATGGGACGCTTTTATTCAAAGTTTTCATCCTCTTATACAATATCAACCAGGAAAATAGAATGTTGTAGCTTATGATTTGAGTAGAAGTTCGACAATTCATAATATTTCTATGATATCATTTGATTCCCTTATCCTTATGAAAGATACTTATCATCACAATCTTAATTTTCAAGCTGATTGGAATAAACTAGTTGCAAATAATTGGATTCCTATTGATTCACTGTCTTATAATAATGGATTCATGTTTTATGAAAAAATATTATGTGTGACTGTTCCATTTTGATAATTTGTTTTGTATGAAATTCATTGTCCTCCATATCAAGGTCATAGAGGAATTATATCTACTTTGCGTACATTGACTAAAGATTTTGATTGGCCACATATGGACACTGATGTATCTTTGTATATGAATGCTTAATTTGTCAACGAGTTAAAAGACACCATGGTAAACAATATGGTTTACTAATGCCACTATCTATTTCATCACAACCATGGGAACAGATTTCAATGGATTTTATCACTGGTTTACCTAACACGAAAGCTAACCATGATATGATTTGACCTGTTGTAGATAGGTTTAGCAAACAAGCATATTTTATTCCATGCAAGAAAACGTTAACTGCATCTCAAGTTGCTCAATTGTTTTTGAAAATTGTTTTCACTAACCATGGTTTACCAAAAGTTATTATTTCTGATCGTGATTCTAGATTTTGTAATAATTTTTGGATTACTTTGTTTGCTAACTTAAAAACAAAGATTGATTTTTCAACTGCATTTCATCCTGAAACAAACGGTCAAACAAAAGCTACTAATAGTACTATTTTAGATCTTTTGCGTGCTTACACCATTTCAAAACCACACACATGAGATACACATCTACATTTACTTCAGTTTGCATATAATAATACACCACATACAGCTACAAAGAAAGCACCATTTGAAGTTATTTATGGATATAGATTGTCTACACATGTTGCATCATTATCAAACAAAATTCAAACTGCTGACGATATTATTAACATGCATGACACTATTTTTTATGAAGTTAAAGACATGATTGCCAAAGCCTAACAATAATATACAAAACAAGCAAATAAGAAAAGACAGGCTATGAATTTTAAAGTTGATGATTATGTTTGGTTACGCATAGAAAAACAAAGATTACAAAGTGTAGATAAACACCCAATTGTGAAATTAGCACCTAGATTTTATGGACCATTCAAAATCATACACAAAATCAATGACAATGCATTTAAGCTAGAACTACCACAACATTGAAAAATCCATAACACCTTCCATATCAATTTATTACGACCCTTTAGAGGCCAATTACCTGTACACCCTATTTATGAAAACCCTCCTTTGCTAGACAATGAAAATGAAATCCTTGAGCCTGAAACTATTATAGATACTGACTTTATGACCTCTAGAACTGGCCGTAGATATTCTAGATATTTGGTCAAGTTTAAAAACCATCCTATTGAAGAGGCCCAATGGATGCATGCTAGAGACTTAAATGCTTTCCCCACTCTGTTAGCTCCACACAATTGCTATCCCACCTCGGGGATATTATGCCAAGAGGCATAGTCCACGGTGGATTCTGTGCCACGGTGGATTCCGTGAGGTTTTGCTGTGGATTCCGTAAAATTTTATTACCGAGGCTCATACACAAAGTGGATTCTTTGTGCGAGAAGTCGATGGGGATTCCTATCGTTTTCGGGTGTTTTGTTAATTTTATGTGTACATGGGTGATTCCATAGCGGGTGATTCTGCAAAACACATATTTAAATTAATAAACGTTTATGAGTTTAGAGTGCGCACTCGTGATAAATTAAGGTTAGGATTGATTTCTAACCAATTTATTTATGTAGCTGAAGACTGCTAGGTATTCACTTTTGTCGGTTTAATTGTATTATTTTTCTAACAATTGTGAATGCTTCAGTTGATGTGTAGAGCTAGCAGCGGTGGCAGTGGGAAGCATTGGAGGATAGCGTGTATTCAAATTATCGTCAATATTTTGACGGGCGTGTATTTTTGGCATGGCGCCTATATTTTGTCACGCTTATTTATCAAAGCGCTTGATATTTATTTATTATTTTTGTATGTGAATGGATGCACGATTTAAATATTTGTATTGGACATTGTATTTGGGTACCGCTTGACATCTTGGGCGCCCATTAGCTTTAATTCTTTATTGGCACAAAAGCAAAAATCAAATGCTAAAGTGTGCTATTTTGTAATTTGGGCTATTATTTGAGCTTGAAGATGAATAATATAAGAAATACATGCATTGTGGAGCGCTGAGACAAGGCATGGGAGGAGATTGCACCCAATTGGTCTCTTGTTCATGTCATGCAAGCTTTCTTCATTGATTTGTGTGCAAAAAGTAGAGTTCTTTTGTTCTTGGGGACCTTGTGACGCTCACTACGCGCGCATACGGCGACCGATTTGTGCACCAACTTGGCTATGATGTTTGCCACCAAGAAGCTCATACACTATATTCTTTATAAGAGGGTGGTGTTTTTCACTAAGGCAGAGAGATTGCATTATTATTATCACCTTGCCAAGTAGTTGATCTCTTTGCATGAGTTTGAGTATGAGATTAAGATCAAGGCACCAAAGCTATAGGGTATCATAGAGTGTCTAATAGATTTTGGTGAGCCTAAGAAAGAGTGGATTGATATTAGTGATTGCAATGATTTATGAAAATTTTGATGGAGCCTCTATTCTGTCATGGTATGTGTCTATCATGCATTATCTATCGACAGGCAACTTGACATGAAAACTCTTTCTAAATTTGAGAAGAGGAAGATTAAGCAGCAATCGCTTTGCTTTTCAACAATAGCAGGTCTCTTATATAGGAAAGATGTGGATGAGATTTATTGTCATTGTGTGATATCTAATGAGGTGCCCTTTATTCTAGAGGAATGTCATGACTCAACATGTGGAGGCCATTTTGTTGGATGGCTCACTTCCTAGAAAGATTTATGTATTGGTTATTAGTGTTTGACTGTTTTCTAAGATGATTTTGTATATGTTAAGTGTTTTTATGTTTGTTAGAGACATGATGCTAGGGAAAATCGTAAGCGGCTGCTTAATCCTATTCTTGTGACTTTGCCCTTTGAGAAGCGGTATCGAAGGGGTTTTTGTCGATAGGTCATATCCACCAGGGATTAGAGAGATAGAAGGAAGTAGAGACAGGAGATGGAAGAAAAGAAAAAGAATAGACAAGAGGTAAATATGATAAAGGTAAAGCATAATGAATTGAATCAACATGTATTGACAGAACCTGGAATCCCTTGTCTGGCACTACTTAGAAGCAATCTTCTGGCATTAGATCTCCTGGAGCTCCTTCATAGACCAAAAATGTGCATCAAAATTAGCAGCTCCCTCTCTGCTTCTCGGAACCCAAATCTGATGGCGGCGTTGGCTTTGAAAGGGGGGTAAAACTTTAGGATACCTAGGACACCTAATCCAAAATCTCCTAGTTTTCTCCTTCTTCTTCCAATTCAAAGTGTAGTTTTCAGGCTTCAACTGCAATCGCAATGCCCATGATTTCGCTTATCTTTTTTTTAATGAAAAATCCCAAAACTGGCTTAAAAAGCAACTTGCTCTTTGCATGCCATTCTAATCTAGAAGCTTTCTTAACTTTTTAGCATTTTTACAATAAATAAAAATAGGCTAAAATTGTCCAAAAATCTAGTACTTTTGGACCATCCATGCCACGAATACTAGTACTAATGACTTAGATCACATTGACTCTCTACATCAATAAGAAAGTTGGATGATGATGCACTCCAGAATTTTTCACACTGTGCCCGCATAATGGCATGACAGTGGGACATTAATTTTGTTGAACTTGTGCATTCTTCGTTTACGACACAAAAGTTTTATATTATTGTGGTGATAGGCTACTTTACAAAATGGTCTAAAGTTTGAGCTAGGATGAAGGACAATGCCAAGGAAAAAACTAGTTTTATTAGGGAACAAATTGTCTATCCTTTCATTCCACCTAAAGAACTTATGTCTAGTTGTGGGACACACTCTTGTATCTTAGGATAAATGCATGACTCGAATAAGAAACTTCATGTGGCTATTTAGTCTTATAATACTACATTATCACAGCATTTGGGGCTGAAAGTCTACCATGGGGGTAAGAGACATCAGGGTGAAGGAAGATTCAGGGAGAGAAGTAGACAAAAGAGAAGAGGCTTAAAGAAATAGAAGATGTAGAAGAATACTCCCAAAGGTGAAGCTTTTCAATTTATTTCTCTATGCTACTCAAGATCGCCAATCTGATGCTTCCATTAGCTTCAAAAGGGGGGTAAAATATCAGGTTACCTACCCAAATTCTACTAGATCACTCCTTCATCTCCCAATTGGAATATTGTTCATTGCCTGAAAACTACGATCGTGTATTGTGCGATTTTTTGAATCCTTCTTTTTACATAAAATCCTCCCAAAATGGCCGAAATCTACATGTTTTCTCTTACATGTCATCCTATTCTAGAAGTTATCTCCATCTTTTTGGATATTTACAAGAGATAATATCTAAAATATCAAAAATTGGCTAAACTTGTCCAAAAATCTAGTATTTTTGAATCATCCATACTACGAACACTAACATTAATGACTAATATGGCATTTGATCTCTAGATCAATAAGAAAGCCACACTGTAGAGTTGTTCACACTATGTCCGCTAGCAGCATGACATCCACCCCCTCCTAGCCTGCACATCCTCTGACATGTGCCAAAGTCTTACACATCTAGAGTGTCAGAAGAACTATCCTCTGACATGTCAATGTCTTCATCTTCTACCTCTTCTTTGTCCATAGTCTCATGTTCATGCTCAGTATCCAACTCCTTCAACTTATATGATGAAGAATCTCTACATTTAAAGAACTTGATACATTTTCCAGCCCCACTAGAATCCTTAAAGCTGTCCCATCCATCTCATTTAATGGATAGGTAGCATGATAAAAAACAAACCTTACCATAGACCAAACCACCTCTTTGCCATCTTCCGAGTGGTACTATGCTGATTTTCCAAGCTATTGTCATAAACCAACACCTAGTCCCCTTCTTGTATAGCTCATGGTCAAAATCTATGTTTCTTGTCAATCTTCTTCTTGTTCTTGATCCTTGAAGTCTTCAACTTTTTCATGGCTGTCTCAATGTCTTCATGCCTTCTTTCTAAATTTCTAATGCATAGGACCAATAACTCTTCTCTATTCAAACCCTCTTCCCATGGTAGAACACTCCAAGTAGCAATAGTCTCCTCAATAGGCATGATAAAAAATTTTCCATACATTAATTCAATAGGCATATACTCTGTAACTACACTATAAGTGGTCCTATCAATCCATAAAGCGATGGGTAACATTCTTGGCCACTCTTTCATCCTACCCTTGCATGACTATAAGTGGTCTCTTTGTAAGGAGTAGTGAGGACTCAGGACCAAAATCCCATATGCACAGTAGGAGAAGTGCTGCCATTCAGTTTCTTATAAAGCATTGTACTTGCACTCTTTTCTAATGCAATGTCATACTACTTTTGTCCTTCAGTAAAGTCTTTGTGTCATTGTCAGTCAATACACAAGATTGTGTTTATGAGTCCAAGCTTCGATCCAGGAACCTAATTCACTTGTGTAACAGTCAGTCATGTCAATGTCTTCATGAACTCACTCTTTCTTTTCAAACCTCCATAGCTTTCGCATCTGCCATGCTCTAGATCCCGCATATTTAACATGGTATCTGAGTGCAACTTAGTATGGCATAGCTCCATTTAGCTCTTATCTAGCTTAGCTTGAGCTCAATCCAGCTCAAGACAAGTCCAAGACCTCATCTCCCACTCCTTCTCCACTTGACCTCGTGCCAGCCATAGCCAATAGTACCTTGCCTACTGGAAGCTCTCATTTCTCCCTACCGGCCAAATCTTGCTGAGCTTCCTTCTAGAGAAGTGTTCCCCCACTATTGAAGCTTCTCTATATCACTTGAAACATCATCTTTGCCCTACCACAAGCTCAATATTATCAATTTTCTCAAGCTCAGCTCCATGTCTACCATAGCCAGATCTACACCTACCTCTGATTGAGCTTCTTGATCTTCCCCTACATAGCATAACACCACTTGCTTCCTTCCAAGGGATTTCTCCCTAGCTCTGGATGCTTTTTCCTAGTACATCAAACACCAACATTACCGCTTAACTAGCCCGACATTAGGAAAATTCGTGATCGATGTCAAAACTACGCCCATTTGCATTCCCCAACTCTTCACATCGCGAATCAACAGTGACCTGGACGACTGGCATATGGTTTTGATAGAGCATAAAGAGAGCTTCATTTCCATTTTAAAAAAAATTCAAAATGTTGCACTGTAGCTCCTACAATCAACAAAAACCAGGGTCAAAACCCTAATCCAAGAAGCCATAGCCAAACTTCACTAAAGCTCAAAAATCTCATCGTTTTCTCTCTCCTGCCACTTGGAGCAACCCACTACAACTTTGATCTAATGTCCCATCATCAAATCAAGGAGGTAAAGATCCTCAAAATATTAAAGAAATATCAATGACCCCGAACTAAGAAGATTCAAGTTTGACATCAACTCAAACATAGCCTTTACATAGTGTGTTTTCACACTATCAATACTTATGTCTCTTGACACAATGTAATATGCTCTTCCACTAATAAAATCTAAGAATTCTAAAGTTTATTTTCTTTTGTCCCTACAAATCCAACATGGGAAAAGACTCTCCATCATCTCACTTCAAAGGAGTCGAGTTTCACACCTGGCAAACTCGCATCAAACTCATCCTGATGAAGAAGGGCCTCTAGGCCATTACCACTAGAAATGAAAGGAAGCCTCGTGATGTGGACCTTTCACTCACTTTCCAAAAGAATGATGATAAGGCTTAGGCCATTATCAAGCTAGAGTTAGACGACAGCTATATCCATCATGTGTATAATTGTGATACTTCACAGGATACATGGAAGAGACTTGACACTTTTTTTGGTGCACAGTCTAAGTCATCAAAGTATGGTCTCTCTTGATTGAAATTTTCAGGCTTGAAATGAAGTCCAACACATCACTTGCCACACATCTAAATTACATGGAAGGACTTCTAATCCAACTTGCAGGAATCAACATTAAAATGAAAGAAGATGTCTACATTGGTGTTCTACTTAAAAGTTTGCCTCCTGAATATAATAATGTATCAACAACTCTAAATAGTATGCCAAACCCTAAGCTTGTTGATATCCAGGTGCATCACTGTTAGAGGAGGAAAAGAAGCTAAAAACTTAGGAAGAACCAAGAACCTCCAGAGATGAACAAGCATTATATGTTGGCAACAGATACAAAGGAAGGATCAGCTCTTCCATGACTTCTGCAAAAGGATCAAACACACTGAGAAGTTTTTCCATGCCAGAAAGAGGTCCCAAAAGGCCTATCTAGTTGATGTTAAAGAAGAAGAAGAAAATGGAGCAAAAGAAGAAGAAGAAGAAAAAGACCACTAGGACAAGGACAAACCTCATCAATTCTTCTATTTAGATAGAATTTTTTAGCTTTATATTTCCTAGCCCTAATGCTTCAGACATAAGCTTCTAAACTCCTCATATAGCCATGCACTATAGCCTTTGTATACTTTGTGAGGCCCATGTTATAGCCTCTAGATGACCATCATGTTTGTGGTACCCACACTTAGCCTTTTCTTTGACAATCCCTAGTGTTTTGCCATGTTTATGGTATGCCCACACTTTGCAGGTGTTGCTCTCACTAAAGCCTCTATATGCTTTGTACTTATGGTTGTGATTGAGGAGGGGTGTTGAGATGTTTGCAATCACATTTATTTTAGTCTCTTTGTAAGGAGTAGTGAGGACTCAGGACCAGAATCCCATATTCATAGTAGGAGAAGTGCTACCATTCAGTTTCCTATAAAGCATTGTATTTGCACTCTTTTCTAATGCAATGTCATAGTACTTTTTTCCTTCAGTAAAGTCTCTGTGTCATTGTCAAACAATATACAAGATTGTGTTTATGAGTCCAAGCTTCCATCTTGGAACCTAATTCACTCTTTCTTTTCAAACCTCCCTAGCTTCTACATCTGCCATGCTCTAGATCCCACATATTTAACAGAAGTTAAAGCTAGCTTGATATCCAATCGTGAAAAGAAGTCACAAGCCTCATCCACATCCAATTCTCCTCTATCTGCAAAATCACTTTACTAACATAACCATACTTGCAAAAGAGTTCTTCCACTACAAACTACTTGAGTAGTCTTTGTACTAAGAGCTCGACCTTCCACTTCTCATGCAAGCACAAGATATCTCATATTCCATAAACCTGTAGGCATGGTAACCAAATTAGCTACCCATTTGTAATGCATAGACAATGGATAGGCCAATTGCAACCCATCTCTATGCTTTACCATGGAATACATCTCACAGATATTGCATGATTCCACATAATGCTCCACATATTTATATATGTTTTTCTACTAATACTTCTCTTTGATCTTGGAAAATGTGCCCCAAACTGCTCTATGTATAGCCCATAATCTTTCATGAAACTCCTGTAGCAGCATCACCTGTTGTTGAGAAGCTCTATCTCCCAATAGACGTACTGGAGCTCCTCTCTTTTTCTTTGCATGCTTCCATCAATATTCGTCTTTCAAGAAAAACCCATAAAATTTTCTTTTAATCCTTTTTAATTCACAACTTCAGACCACTCAATCTTCTTTGTCCATGAGGTTGAGATATTGGCCTATTTTCAACCAATCATTCTCATACAACTCTTTCAAAAATTGTGTTCTTACCGAAGCATAACACTGATGATGCTTTCTTTCTACTGCCCATCTCTTCTTCATGGCTGTAAATTTTTTTCTTACTACTAAAATCCATGTTACAATAGTTGTACTTGTAGTAACAACATACTCATTCCTTGCTATCATAAAGTCATTTTCAGCACCTATCACATCATCATCTTCATCTTCCATCAGCTCCTCTTCATCTTCAAACCTTTCTTGTGAAAGCATGTCAACCACCCACGGGATTTTCTCTACCTGCAATATGCTAAAAATCAGGGTTAACTTTATACATGCAATCCACCGTAATATGGCAATATCAGGAGTTGAGCAATCCAGTATCACGCCCAATAGAGGTAGACAATCAATCTCTACCACTACATGAGCTCCCAAAAAATACTCCCTATCACACTTAAGGGATGTTACTACACCCCAAAGCTCTCTTTTGACTTGAAAATATCATCATTGCCATTCATTGAGGACCTTTTCTCCAAACCAAATGGCATACCTATTCCCATCAGCATCATCCTCACCCACTGCCCAACCAATTCCAATTGGGCTTGTATCCACAGTGAGAATAATAGGTTACCCATTCTCATAAATTTCTCTCTTTAGTGCTGGGGATGAAATCAATAAGCTCTTTAACTTCTAAACTACCTTCATATGATATTTACCCTACCAAAAGTTTTGCCATTTTCTTAAGAGCTGATATAAACTTTCAACCACATGAGCAAAATGTGAAATCCATATCAAGTCCCAAAAAACTTCTCACCTCCAATACATTCGAACATATCTCCCACATCGTACTTATGGCATAAATCTTTACAGGTGAGGGCTTTCTCCCATAAGGTCCACCCATGTGCCCAACAACGAATACTTCCTCCACTCCAAAAACTGCCTTTTCTCCTAATAGAGTCAAATGCACTTCTTCAAGATGGCTCAAAATCCTATCACAATCAGCAATATGATTAGCCACAAATCTTCTACATCCATGCTTATTCAACTCTTCATTCTTCTCATAGATATCACATCCTTTGATTGGCACATCATCAAGAAAGGGTAAGGTTAAATGAGAAATATACTCCCTCAAAACTTTATGCATAGCACTCATCATTGGTTTCTCCTTGTGGAAGCGTACACATCCTAACCAATCCAAGTGATATCTTCATGGTAGTGATATCCCAAATTTCTAATGCAAGATGGAACTGATCATATATTGAATATAAATCTCCCATAGAGAAAATTACCTTGCCTGCAAATGCTTCTGCAAATTCATCCACTATCGGGCCTAATCCAACATTCCTTATGGTGACTTTATCAACTAGTGGCGAATCCTGTATAAACCTCAAAGAACCATTCTTCTTTGGAACAATAAACCACCGATTCGAATATGGAGCTGAAGAGGGTTTCAAAATTCGCATCCTAATCTTCTCATTCAAAAGCTCCAATAGCTTAGGAAAATATGCCCGAGGTATTGGAATAGGCTTTAAATTTCATGGTACATGAGATATTGTAAAGATCACCATATGTGCAACTATGGTCAAATCAATACATCCAATTTCATTTGCCTAAAACGTAAAGGCTTTCCCATGCCTTTCCAATATCTGCAAGAAACAAGCTCTTTTTGAAAGCACATTAGGAAAAAAATGAACTCACAAACGGGCCCTTAAAAATAATATAGTTTAAGATGTGGGCCTTTTGGATTGTCGAATAAGAAGGCTAGATATTGACATCCATGGAGGGTGAATCTTCTCTCTCCAAATCTTGGGTTTTTTATTTAAAAAATGGGTAATGGGGGATTAAAAAAAGAGAGAATGAATAGTATACAAAATTTGAGTTTCTCTCACCTCGTATTTGCCCCCCCCTTTTTTGGACAATTTTCAATTTTGGTTTTTTTCCCTCTCACAAAATTAGTTTGACCCAAAAGTTGAGCAATAGACCACTTTCTCTCTCTTCTCTGTACTTGTGAATTTTTGTCTCCATTGAAAATCGCTACTGAGAGTAATTAGGGATTTGAGCATTCTTCTTATCTCTGCACTTTCTTCTCCATGCAGCTCCAGATTTTAGGCAAAACACAGGTGCCCATCTCTCTTTTCATTTTCTCTTGTTTGCTATTTTTTCAATAGGGTTTGATGTCATTTTTTATTGTTATTGTTGTTTTATTGCAGAGGTTGTTTTGGGCAAGAGGCATAGGTGCTCATTTCTCTCTCCCTCTCTCTCTCTCGCCCTCTCTCTCTCCTTTCTTTCCCCCCTCTCTCTATGTATTGTTTCTCTTTTATGTTGTTTTTTCAATAGAATTTGATGTTGATTCTTATTTTTGTTTGCTTGCAGAGTTTATTTGGAGAAAGAAACAAAGGTATTAGTCTCTCTCTCTCTGTATGGTTTTTTTAAATACTATATTTTCAATATAACATGATGTTAATTCTAACCCTTTTTGTTGTTTTATTGTAGAGATCATTTTGGGTGACATTTCATAAGTGCTCATGTCTCTCTCCCTCTCTCTTTCTCTCTCTATGTTTCCTATTTTCTCCTATTTTTTCAATATACCTTCATGTAAATACTAACTCTTGCTATTGTCTTTTGCAGAGATCAATTTTGGCAAGATTGGATAGGTGCTTATTTCTTTCTCTCTCTCACGTACTCACACACTCTCTCTTTCTTCCTCTCTGCATTATCCCTTTTCTACTATCTTTACAATAGGATTTGATGTTAGTTCTAACTTAAGGATCAATTGTTATTGTAGCACTTAACACAAGGTAGAGCAGTGATTCTGTAGCTCAATTTATGGGTAAATCTACCATATTTTGTGGTGCAAAAATTTATTCATTTAATTAGTGACTTTTATGTTTGATGGGATTGATATTTTCTTATGTCCATCATTTGCAATGGGTCTTAATCATCAACGATTCAATCTTATCTTCAGTAGATTAACCTATAGGTAAATTGGCCTTATTTTGTATGCTTATATTCATGTAGTTATCAATATATTTTTTGTTAAAGGGGATTCATGCAAGTATTTTTGTTAAAAGGGATTCATGCATGTATTTTTTTTAGGTTCTTTTAAGTGTTGGTAGATTGCTCTTTGAGGGGCGTACAACTAAGCAGCTCGCAGAGGACCTTGTTTTTTTTCTATGACTCCAAGTACATATTGCCCAAGGGGGTCAAGAATATGGAACCCTTGAATCTATGCACATATCTAATCTCAATAGCATAGAATGGACATTGTGTAGTAGCGACATTTTTCACATGTGTAGCACAAAAATTTCAACAGAGATATTGAAATCTATGAATCCAACCACCAACTCAAAGAATGTACATCTAAGCTAGTTCATACTGATTGCAATTATTGCACACATGTTCAAGGAATGTGAGGGTTTGAGACATACCAAAAGCACGTACGTCATAAAAAGTACATCGTAGGATTATGTAACAAGGATTCTAGGAAAAACTTGAACATCAAAAATGACTTTGAGTCCTAACACAGTGGAGTGTCGAGTCACAACAAGGGATATGGCTTTCAAGTAAAAATTTTATCTCTTAGTTGACTATTATCTTACTTTGGGATGAATTGACTAACTTTCCTTTCCAATTACAAGTACTTTGTCACATGACAAACTTTATGCCCAGTGCTCAAGTATCGTAGATGGAGGATGCTCAAGGGTAAATGGTTGTGCCTTGATCAAGACATGCATGAAATTGCAGTTGTGGATGTTACTATCATTTGTGAGGGCCATGAGCCCCAAGTGTTGCAAATGGAGGATGATTGGCTCTTGAGTATAATGCGCAAGAAAATTACAATGTTAATGCAGAATCCACATGTTAGCTTCTATTTTAAACTAGATTATAGGAAAATTTGAAGCCGGGTTGAGGATACTGTTACCAGTGGAAAGTGTGTGGCTCCACATATTTTAGAAATCGTAGAGTCTCCCTAAAAATCCCAACATCACAACTTGTAATATCCAACACCTATAAAGTTTCAAATTTATTTAGCCAATAGAATATTATCACTTGTAAATTTACAATATTTAAAAATTATGGTATTTATGCAAAATCATACACTTGTTATACAAATTTCACATCAACACATTTACATATGCATGTAAACTTTACAAATACGTAAGTAAAAACATAACTAAATATTGTATATGAATAGTCATTAATGATTTAAAACTTAAGGGGTTTAAGGTAGAATTAGTTTAGTTCTTATTTCATAATTTCATTTCACACATTCTCTCTTAATCTCTTTATATCCACGACATCCCTCCTACTTGCTACAATGGATGCTCGCGCACACTTTGATAAGTGGATCCATGAGACTATCTTTGCCAACCAAGGTGACAAAAAATTTCAAGTTTTCTCTAAGAACTTCAACTATGAAGCGTGCTCTTATCGCTAGATCCCCCCCTTCAGGTTTTGGAAGACTTTGTGATCACCATTGCTACCTGCACATTCTCCATTGATGGATCCGAACTTGTGTGCCTCTGGAGCAACTAATGGTATTTCAAGCAGGGAAGAATCACCAAAAAGTGGTTAATAGGTGTCTGGCCCACATGGATCCTTCACATAGAGTATGCACTGTTCCCATGGGCAGTGCACCAACAGGTATATCACCTTTAGATCTTGTGGAGTGTGATTGTGCATTGGCAATTTATCTCCTTGCATTGTATGCACCCATAGAGGATGAGAGCAATGAAGATACAACTCCATAGATTGCTGCTATCACATACATGGGAGAAGAAATGATTGAAGAGATCATAAATGTTGAAGAGGAATATCGGGTGGTGGCAAAGCAAGGGTTGACTCTCATGGTGCCATCTTCTTTAAAACAACCACAAGTTGACAAACCCAACCTTGCCTCCTTGATACCCATTGAAGTAGATGGTGTACAATACTTTCTTCTATCATATGTGATACAATACTTGGAAATGAAGGAAGAGGAGTTGTTTTCCATCCTAGCCAGGGATTCGATGGAAGACCTGATCGATTATGATTACATGGATGTGCATCCAAATATGGCAGAGATTGAAAGATATGATGGTAGAAGCTTAGATACAATGAGTGTCATCATAGCAACACAGGAGCATATTACCTCGGTTGAAGAAGATTACCTTGTGCTTGTTGGATGCCAAACTTGAAGCACTACATCATGATTTGTTTGGACCAAGGCATCAGCTTCCTACCAAGGAGTTTTTAGATCCCTCTGCGAAAGAGGTGCCTCGCTAACACATGAGGAAATGAAGATACAAGATCATCTAGAGAAGATGAGATTTCTAACATATATTTTTATGTGACGAAACTTGATGCTAGGGTACATTGGGTTCCTAAAGTCCACCGATAAAATATTGGCAAAAAATAATGCATGTAGACCCCTGGTCGGAATTCTGGCATCTAGGACCACTTTCAAGGGGGGTCTGCAAGCATTTTTTTTCCAAAAAAAATAATTTGGGCTCTTGGCCACCTAACGAGTGCATGTGGGCAAGGAAAGTGGCTCCAGATGCTAAACTTTGGCCAAGGGTCTACATGCTTTTTTTTTCCAAAAAAAGATTAATTTGGGCTCTAGATGCCAAACTTTGGACCAAGGGTCTGCAAGCATTTTTTTCCAAAAAAAAAGGGCTCTTGGCCACCTAACAAGTGCACATGTGAAGTTTTGTCACATTTTGATACAGTTTAGTATTTTAAAAATTATCCCTTATCAAAATTATGGATGGATTGATAATCGAGAAATCAACATCGTGACCACTGGCCCTTAGAAACTTCACACCACATAGACTATACAGAGGCATTAGGAGTAAAGTCTGCAATAAGAAAGGGCAAAATTTTTATGTTTTTCCTATTGAAATTGACAGTGCTAGCAAAAATGGTAAGTTATAATTGAAAATATAGCAAAGATGCATAGTCAAAGTTGAGAGTGAAGGACAAGAGTAAAAATTTAATTCATATTTTGAGGGCATGTACAATAGTTTTGCACTAGGACATAATCATATGTCCAATGCACGAGGAGAACACTATGCCAAAAAAGATAACATTACAAACTTTGTTAATTCCATTGGAACGAATGCATTCTTCACTGCTTGAAGATTTCTTACAAGTTGGAAGTCCTTCGGAGTTACAATGATGTGCTTCACATGTATTGCACAACGCTGAGCATCAGTCATCAAGTCAACTAAAAAGACCCTTGTAGTACACTATAGAGCATAAAGACATTCTTTAGTGAAGTGATTAGGTCTATGCTAACCTTGTGTCAAAAACCACCTCCTGCTTTCTGTGCGGTAGAGGTCTTGCACAATCTCATGAACAAGTTTCATGAAGCTGGCCTTCGGAATGATAAGATCAAAAGAGCGTTGATACCTTCTAATTTCTCTCAGTGCCATTGTACCTAGCTTCCACTTATGTTTCTTGTGGGGATCCTGAGGAAAACCCTTGTGAGGGTGGCTGGAGGAAGTTGGGTTTATAAAGAGAAGGGGGTATATTTGAGCTAGTAGATGCTCCAAGGGACTGAACATAGTATGGGGATCTGAGCGGAAGCTTATTTGCAACTACCTTAGACCTAGCCATCTTTCCTACACAAGAGATGTAAGAACTCAATGAATAAGCTAGAAAGTGAAACCCTATTTTATATAACCCTAAACTGTAAGACTCATTCACATTTGCTGCCTTGTTGAAGCCTTGTTTTTAGCCACTTGCATGGTTTTCTTTGGCACTTGAGGCTTCATAATGCACTCTTTTAATAATACGACGTGATTCCATCATGTCTGCAACTGATTCATCAACACTCTCATTTACTCTCTTTTGCGAGAGTTTAGCTTCATCCACTACTATAATTCTATACCACCAAGATAGCAATTGGATCATTGGATTGCTACCATTCACCCCTCCACCATGATCGATTTTTTTTTGTATGCACCACATGCTATCTAATGTGAATTTTTCATCCCTTGTGTGGACCAAATTCCGATGCTTCCCTTTACTGCAAAGTATGGCCCATGTCCCTCAAGGATATGCTACAAAGACACATATCACACATGAGAAACTATGCTCAATAGTTTATACAATTCATACAATTTTAAAATATTAACTTAATATGCACCATGTAATGTGTGATAGAGCTTTTGCCCCACACTTCCACCATGTTTTCGTAGAAGCTACATATAGCATCAATAAATTCTTGCTTATCTTCATTGTTAAAAACCATCTTGCAAAGTAAGGGATCCAATTTGTTAAGACTTATCCAAAACTTAGCTTTCACCAACCTTGTTTTTCCTCCATTACTTCGATCAAGAACTGCAAAATGTAACTTTTTCCACCCATCATAGTCCTGCGGCCTATGAACCATGCCATTTCCTTTCTCATTGATGGATGTTGGGACAAAGTCCTAGCCTTTTCTCCTCCAAAGCAAGGCTTTTTTGGCAAGTTACCTGATTTTCATGAACTCTTCTAATCTTTTCCAATTATCACTTGATGCTTGCGTAGCCCAATTTTTGACAGCACATTCCTACACGTTGCAATGGCTTCTTTTTCTAGTTGCATCCTATAAGCAAAGCAAATGTATTCATATACAAGTTTCTCTAGGATTTTGACAAAAGCATGTAATGAAAAAATGTGAATACGATCTAATGGAATGTTGAAGATGGGCTTCCAAGTGGGATCTTCTCTGATATGATCTAATGGAATGTTGAAGATGGGCTTCCAAGTGGGATCTTCTATATTGCGCGTCGGTGCACCACTTGTCAACCTTTTCTAGTTCTTATTTTTGTCATTTTCTTCCACCCTCTCTGTCAAGCAATATAGGCATGGATTCTTTGTATTTGCACCATTGTAGATTCTACACATGCACTTTAAAGTTTTCAAGTCTCTTGTAAGATGCCATTCAACCAAGTATTGAACATACCCTTCAACCAAGAGCATCTCACCATGTTCTGACGATCGATGATGCTTGGAATGCTTGTGTGCATAAAGAACAATTGCATCATCTCAAATGTTTCCTTAGGAACTTCAAATGCAGCAAGCCACCATACATGGCGCTTGGATTGAATACTAAAGTTCGCTGGGAATTTGTTGTTGAATTGTAAAGCTCAATTCATCAGAGTTACACTAACTCTTTCAAGCTTTACTCCTTTGACGGCCTCACTTTCATCTACTTTTATAAAAAACTGAAATTTACCATTACATTCCTAAACAGACATATTGTAGTATATTACCATTGCCGATTGCACCTTGTACAAATCTAAATAGTAATTGTTGAGTTCGATAAGCTTCACATCATATGCATTTTTGGTTCTTGTTTCCACGCATTGAACATGTATGGGATCTCCTATCAGCTCCAAAATCTTTGTATTAAGTTGTCGTTAGGCCTTTATCAACTTTGAAGGTTGAGGAAGAGGCACGATTCTATTTCTCTTTTGCACACGACCAAACCCAACCTTCACACCTTTGAATATCTTTGAGTAAGTCCTTGTGCTAATACCGACCCTGTCACAAATGGATTGTACATCCACATCTAAGAACTCATTTGACACATCTTTTAATGTGCACTCAATCATGTTTCACACCCTTAAACTTAGGATTGCTCAAAGTGTTTTCCAATGTACTTGCCTTCAACAATCTACTAATACATGATCCAACCTCACCCTCACCTAGGTTCTCTTTCTAAGCTACCTTACATGCTTTGATACATCACTCCCCCTGGCCGCTATTCACAATTAACTCATTGATTGGATTCTTCTTTCATTTGCACTCCTCTATTAGCTTGATGTTGATCTTTCTCAGGTCATCCAATGTGTCTTTGTCTCCTCATATGAGATACCAATGTCATGGATACTGACTTGCATTGAAATAATTTGATTATTTTGTTGAATTATAGTGTCATTCAGCTCTACCACTTTTCCTATGAGCTGTTGTATATGGAGTTGATGTGCAATGATCACATCATGACAAATTTTTATGGTTGCTTGGCAAGTTGTAAATACTTTGAACACCTAATCATTGACCCGCCTAGTGTAACCAAGTAACCCATTTTCACCCTGGCACACATACTTCAACAAATTTGTAATTCTTGAGAAAGTTGGAGGTCTATTGTTTAAGGGGTCAATTGGGTAGATTCCCCCATCAACCCACAAGTCCACATGTTTCAATCCCATATGCCTATAACCTCTGCAAAACTTGAGGGTTGACACTGGTATGGTGGGTTCTTTTGAATAATGGGGTGTATTCAATCTCCACCTCAATATGTAGCTCCTTTTATGTATTCATTTAACTATTAATAGAAATGGGAAGCTTACTTGGTTGTCATAGGAGGTAGAGTGGAGATGCACAGAGAGGCACACAAAGGTGCCAAGGGAAAGGAGGGTGTAAGTAATTCACTCTGTTAATGAAGGGGAATTAATCAGATTATTGAATTAATCAAATTATTTGATTAATTCAATCTTTGATATTACAAAAAGAAGAATCCTTTTGACTTTTTACCTCAAGGAACTTACTTGGGTTACTGGCGTGATTCTAGCTATATGAATTATATCCTGAGTATGAATACAATGGATACCTACATATGGATTGAGTATCTCGCAAGTAGAACCTATAGAAAATTTTTTCCAGTTGCATAAACACAGAGAAGAGGCCACAATAGAGTCATGAGAGAGTATAGATATGGGAAAAATAAGCTCAAAGGGTAGGGATGTCCAACACTTTTCGTATTTTAGAAATTTCTATTTTACCTTCAAAGACATTTCCAAAAAACACAAAATTTGACCAATTGGTTTTTTTTAAACCAATAGCTAGAATATAAAAAATTCCATGATAGATGATTTTTTATGCCAAGAAGTGCTTAAAAATAGCCAAAAATTACGAATATCAAGGGAAAAATAGACTTCGTCGAAGGCAACGATGGCAATCAGTACAATTTTAAGCAGCAAGTCCCTAAAGCGCTAGTGCTTATTTTCATGGAAATCAAACGGTGGTGGATGGCCAAGCTAGAGTAATCCTAGATGCAAAATGACATCAGGAATCCAAAGCAAGTCTCGGATGTCCGTTCCGAGGTCGTTTGATCCCCCATTTAATCCCCGCAAGGTTTGGGGTTGTGAAGCAGCTATGGATTCGGAAGCCGAGAAGAGCGTGACAGCGCTCAGCTTTGTAGATTTTGATGCCACAGAGCCACCCATCCAGAATAATCTCGATTTCGATATCGTTTGCCCCTTCAAAACTGAAAAAACCACTTGTGGAAAGTGTGAATGCAAAAGTCATGAACTAAATAAGTTGATTAACAGTTTGGAAGCTCTTAACAAAGAGCTTAGCCAACAAAAAGCCACGAAATGAAACGATTGGGGGGGGGGGGGGGGGGGGAGGGGGCATCAGTTTTTTGTGCCCCATTTCCCCCCCCCTCATGATTATTTTCAGATTAGAGGAATGGAGAGGAATGCTCATGGGCCTGGAATGCTTCTATCCTTCACCCTCCATCGCCACAAACAGATCAAGAAATGATGCACTGAGTCAAGAGATTAAAAACCACTCTTTCTCTCTCCTCCCTCTCTCTCTTGCAAAGAGGTAGTTTATGTGGAAGCTCTTAGCAAAGAGCTTAGCCAACAAAAATCCACGAAATGAAATGATGGGAGGGGAGGCATCAGTTTTTTGTGCCCCATTTTTTCCCCCTCGTGATGATTTTCAGATCAGAGGAATGGAGAGGAATGCTCCTGAGCCTGGAATGCTTCTATCCTTCACCCTCCATCGCCACAAACAGATCAAGAAATGATGCACTGAATCAAGAGATTAAAAACCACTCTTTCTCTCTCCTCCCTCTCTCTCCTGCATAGAGGCAATTCGTGTGTAAGAAATCAAGAAGGAGAGGGGCTAAAGAATGCTTGTCCGGTTGAGATCGGATTGCTTCAAGATGAAGTGGAGGCTGAGGAAAGAGGTTCAGCCCTAAAGAGTGGTTGCTGGTCGGTCCGTGGACTGCTTAGAATAATTATTAAAAAACCCGCAACACACAAGACACGCGGTATGCTTCAATTTTACAAAGAAATTTGATTGTTTTTGTTGTTTCATGGTCAAAATGTTGTTCATATGAGATGAAATTTTGTTTGAACCTTGTTTGCATCATGATTGAGGGCTGTAAATATAGAAATACAGAACCCGTAATGACTTAGAGCCGTTATTAATTCTTTAAAACCCACAAAATGTCATTTTCAATGGAAATTACTGGTTTTTTTCGATTTTGAGTTGGAGAAAAGAGATGGAAATGAAAAAAAATCAGAGAAAATGTTAAGTTTTAGTCAAGATGATAAGCCAATACAAATAAATCAGAAAATACCTATTTTTCATGAATAATAAATAGGGAAAAATAGCACAAAATAGAAAAAATTGGGATTTTT
This sequence comes from Lygodium microphyllum, assembly GCF_053477565.2. NCBI lineage: Eukaryota > Viridiplantae > Streptophyta > Polypodiopsida > Schizaeales > Lygodiaceae > Lygodium > Lygodium microphyllum. Next base: position 6,294,278 of record NC_141154.1, read on the forward strand.
GCGCTCAAAAAATATAAAAAAATAAGATTTATGTGCGTGAATGTTTGGCAAGGTTAAAGCATGAGGTTAAGCCTCAGTTTGGCCTTGTCCTTTGTGTTATAGACCGTTTTTATTTCTTTTTACATAAAAAAATGATATAAAACAACCATTTACACCTATGCACCGCAGCAATACCTAAACGGGGGGGGTAAAGTTTGTGTGATGATCTAATTGCTATACAAATTCTGATTTCCCTCTTTGTGCATACAATTTAGGGATTGTTCCATAATTAAATACAAGTAACTAGTAGCACGAAAGTTTTGGTGCTAGTCCTAAAGCAGCGCAGTGCGTAACACTTAGTTTAAATTCATGAAAGGGTTGTTTTCTGCACCTCACATGGCTGGTTTTTTAATCATAAAATGGTTGTGCACAATTGTCATACACCTTGCATCAAGTATGCCACGTGGTATCTCTCGGAATGCATTGCACTTGTTTGATAAACTTTGACCAACGCTGAGAGGACAGGAAACCCAAGCTGTAGGTTAGACGGGTGCTTTCGTTGGGGAAAGTTTTGTGAGGCAAATCAAAATCTCCTGGAACGCTGAATTATGAAAGAGCGGAGTTTGTGCAAATGTCATATGTATTAGCGACACATCTTGGGGCCAATCCTCGAGGTGTAGGAGGGTTGCAGTGGAGCCGCGGAAATTAGCCGAAAGGTGCTTCCCTATGTGTGTGTTATGAGGAATTATGCCTACATGTTATGGGATCTCCCTCTGAGGAGAAGAGAAGGTGAACATTGGACTACATATTGGTTACAAAGGCAAAATCGTCATAAGCATTTAGTGCAAAGTGAGTTTTAGATGCTCCTGGCCCACGAGGCCGTGTGGTGGGGTTGTTTGTCGTATGCATGAGGTCCAACTAGTGCCATAGCCAGTGCCGGCCCATTTTAGGTCCCATCATTCCCAAAATATCTTTAAATGAATTTTTAAACTACACTTTCCTTATTCTCGATTAAAAAATCAATTACCTCGTATCTACTAATCATTTTGGATTGAAAACGAAGCACCACACTCCCGTAACTAATATAAAATTTGGTTGAAAAAACTTCTTGAATGAGGAGAGAGAAGGATTCTGAGTATATTTTTATAGATAATATAAAAAAGGAAAAATGAGATTGTAAAAGTGGAGAGAAAATAAGATTATTTTACTATTCCTCTCTCCTCATTTCCTTCTTTTAAGAAGGGGGCTAAAAAACTCATTTGTGAGTTCATTTTTTTCCTAGTGAAAGAAAGCTTGTATCACCAATTTTCAACTTTTGTAAAGTTTCAGCTGTAAATTTATATCCTACTCCATGTGGATCCCATAAACTAGGCTATTTAGTCACTTTTTCAGCCAACCCATCACTTTCAGGTGGTAAAGGCAAATTCATAAGCTTAACCGTCTTTGCAACTGTTTTGTACTTTGTATCCATCCTTGCTTCAACACTCTTTTGCAGCCCATATTGCAGCTATTGAGTATTGAAATGATATGTTTTTTGGGCTGATTTTTTGTTGTTTTTGTTATTGAATGGTTGTTTTTTGTGATGGGATTGTTTGAATTTGAAGATGTTTTGAAGTGTCTGGAATGGTTTGAGTATGTTTAAGGGTTTATGATGGTTTTTTATGAGGATATGTTGTTCCGTAGGGTTCTGTAATTTTTTCTATTTGGTTCCGTAAGGTCTAATTTTCTTCTATTTTGTTTCTGTTTTGGTAGTTGAGATGGTTGAATAAATGTTTTGAGAGATGGTTGAGGTTGTGTTGAAAGGTTTATGAAAATTGAATTGGTCTTGGTTTGTTTTTTATGGTTTTTATGGTCTCTGTTGATCTTTTGTAAGGCTCTGTAGCTTGTGTAGTTTTGTTCTTCTGTTGTCCTTTTGTTCTATGGTCTGTTCTATTCGTTTCTATCGAGTGTTATGTTAGATGTATGAATCTTTTGGGAAGTGTTTTTGTAACGTGTCCACCTGTTCCCTTCAGGACACGTCTTAGCAGTCCATAAAAAAGGAGGTCTAAAGCTCCGCTCGGCACTCCCATGGAATGTTACGAGGTTTGCGATCTAGGACTTTCCACGTCTGCCACGTAGTGGAAGTATTCTGGCCGTTCCCACTTAGGACCGACCTGAATCAGGGTTTCCCCTAATGGTCATTTCCTAAACGACAACTAGCATCGAACCCCGAGCGAACTACTTTACGCAGAAATGCCAAGGCCGAAGCGGATTCACGCTGCACTTGGTTCAAGGAGAATGGGAAACGAGAGGGATGCAAGGCTCGACCTCTCTGCCATAAGGCATAGTCCCATTCTGTTCCCCTAAAACAGCATAAACTGGGATTATTATATCCTAGACTCTAGGTCAGCGCTTTTGCTATTCATTTCCTTTGAAAAGATCTCCTTGCTGTCCATTATGATCGAGAAAATTTCCCAGCCAACCAGGACCACCCATCCGTAGGACGGACCTGTTAGAAATCAAGCTTACCGTCAGTGTGTCTTTATCTATGATCGACATCTATGACAGCTAGAGTGTGCAGCTGTCTACATGTGACTACATTAAATAAGTCGGGTTAGTAGTCAGTTAGTGACCTCTGACTAGAGTTAGTTTGTCTAGTCTACATTTACACTAGGTCACTTTATCTTTGTATTGTGTGTGCTTTTCACTTAGGGAGTGTGGAACATGAAGAAATGACCTTGAGAGCCTGAAGGCTCATGACAATGGAGTTTCCGTGTCTCTCTCTCTCTCAACTTTGAACATGGTATTAGAGCTTTGCCAGGTTGAGCTCTCTGGAGCAGGAGGAAGTGAAGATGATCTGCAATTGAAGACTTGTGTCATTTGTCAAACAAGCTGAATGCCATTGGAGAATGGAAGGTATGCATTGAGTGATTGCCTACTGTATGGTTCAAGCTACAGGTTCTGGGTTGTTTAAGGCCTTGTGAAGGGGGTATTAAGCACTAATGTGTGCTCCATCAGCATCAACCTCATCAAATCGAGTTGCTGGAGCAGAGGACAGATCTATGCAAACTGCGCCTAGTTCTGCAGACATCTTCATGACTGGAAATATCATATGCAAGTGATATGAAGTGGCTAAATGCTTGACAGAGACTAGTGGAAAGTACTTGAAGAGTACAAAGTGTGAATGCTTATGTGAGAGCTCTCTTATGAGCTGAAAACAGAGATTATAGGTCTGTCATAAATAGTGGACTACTGTATACAACCACTACAAATCATATACACTTGTCTGGCATAAGCTTGAAGCACTCATACATACCCAGAAGCATCACTGGAGCCAAGATGTATGTCAAGAAGCCATATGTACCGGATGTAATGCATTTGAGCTGAAGTTTCTCACTGAAATCACTCAAATCTGAAGTATGTTAGTGGCTGAAAACTGTCATACACAGTCAATGACAAGCATTGTGTATTACTGAAGCAATACAGGTCATCTTGGGGGTTCTATCATCTATATGAACTGACCTATACATGCTGAATGTATGGAGGATTGAAGCAAGCAATGAGCATCATTGAAAACTGAATTCTGAAGCTGAAGTAAATGCAGTCACACTGTCTTGGTTAATTACAAACAGTTCATGAAGTTTATGCCATTGGTCAATGAAGACAGGTTGTCTATGCCTACTCAGATGCTCATGTATTGAACTTGCCACTACAAAGTAAATGTATGACATGATTGAAATACATTTTGGAGCTACTTGGAGCTTGTTATGTTGAATTTTGGTTGACTGCAACCTGCAACTAAATTTGTTGACACTTGTATGTGCTGGTTATGCACTGTTCTGTGCCTCTATGCTCATGTCTTGACTGCCAAATGTACTAGCAACTATCTGGAAGGTTTTGGAACATGTATGACATGATTACCACTCAGTTTTGGACTTGAAACTGCTGTTGGTTACTCACAGTTTATAGTTTTCAGACTGCATGTATGTACCTTGGTGGTGAGGTTACAGAAGCTTAAGCTGAAGCAAACATATAGCATCCAGGTGTATACCACGGAGATTAAGACCATAGCTGATCAACTTGCTACCATTGGCTCAAGTATATCAGAAGATGATATGATTGTTGTTTCCTTGAATGGCTTAGGCAAAGAGTACAAAGCTTTTGACACTTCCATTTCTGTCAGAGAAGAGCCCCCTAGCTGGGAAGAGCTAGTTGCCTTGTTGTTGCATGAGGAAGTCAAACTTGGTTTGAATACAGGTTCCAGTGCATCTCAGAGTAGAGACAGTGTGTTATACTCTAGCCAATGTGGCAGAGGATCTAGAGGTCGTGGTTCATTTCGAGGTCGTGGTGACATTCGTAATGCTTATGGACAGCAGCAATAGCAGAGTAATTGGCATGGTGCAAATAGACAAGGCCAGCATGGATCTGGCGGGTTTAGAGGCAAGGGGAGATCACCGCGCGGTAGAGGTGGTGGATCTGGTTCATGGAAGTCATTTGATCATTCCAACAAGGAAAAGGATTTCCATTATTGTGGCCGGTATGGGCATATTGCAAAGGATTGTTACAAGAAGTAAGGAGATATGAAGGCAAAGGGCAGACATCATGGGCACTATGCATCTTCCAGTGGTGCTCATGATGAGCCAATTGATAGACTCTTTGCCATGCAGCATGTATCTAAAAATGCATCGAGACATGATAAAGATGACAGATGGTACATTGACTCTAGAGGGTCAAACCACATGACACCGCATGGAGAGTGGTTTGATGAGATGGTTGTAGGTACACATGGTCATGTATGCACTGGGGATGACACCCAACATGACATAAAGCATAAAGGGATTGTTCCTCTTATGATTCCTGATGGCAAGAAGAAAGGTTTGCATGATGTATTACATGTACCGACCATAACAAAGAATCTGTTGTCTGTGGGTCAAATGGTAGAACAAAATTTGCAAGTGAGGTTTAACAAAGATGGGTGTTTCATTGAGGAGTATGGAAATGGCTGGAAGTTAATTGCCAAGGACAGAAGGGATGGCAGGATGTTTACATTGGATGCAACCATTTTGGGACTTAAGGCAGCCATGTTTGCTCATGATGAGAGTGCCATTCGAGATATAGAGATTTGGCACAAGCAGATTGGACATGTCACTGTACAAAAGCTGAAATCTATGCAGCAGAAGGAAGTAGTACTTGGATTACCTAAATTCAAGTATAACAATTTTGGTCATGTATGCCTTGCATGTCAGTTTGGGAAGCAGGCACGGTTTTCTTTCATGAGACATGTAAAAAACAGCACTAGGCCTTTACAGTTGGTGCACTCTGATGTCTGGGGTCCTTTACATAATGCTTCTTTTGGCAGTGCACAGTATTATGTCTCATTCATTGATGATTTCAGCCAAGTACACTTGGCTTTATATTTTGAAGCATAAGGATGATGTGTTTGATGCATTCAAAGACTTCAAGAAGCATGCTGAAAATGAATTAGGCTATTACATATCATGTTTGATCAGATCAGATGGAGGAGGTGAGTATGTCTCAAATTACTTTGACAGGTATCTTGCTAAATATGGGATCTGAAGATAGCTCACATGTAGTTATACACCGCAGCAAAATGGTGTTGCAGAGAAGAAAAACAGGGTCTTGATGGAGTCAACTAGAGCTATGCTGAATGAAAAATGTTTGCCAAATGGTTATTGGGCTGAAGCAATGATGACTGCTGTCTATGTGCTGAATCAAACCCCTACAGTAGGGATTCACGATGTCACTCCGTATGAACAATTGTATGGTCATAAACCTGATATTTTTCACTTGAAGGTATTTGGCAGCATTGCATATGTGCATATACCGGATAAGAAGAGGAAGAAATTGGATCCTAAGGCAGTGAAAAGTGTGTTTATAGGATATGCACAGGAACAGAAAGCTTATAAGTGTTATGTACCTTCTTCGCATGAGAAACTCATAAGCAGAGATGTGGTATTTGATGAGTTAGCATCCTGGTATGGGAATCCTGTTGCAGTGCCTATTGATGGCTCACCCAGTATGAGTCATGCTGAAAATACTCCTGCAGAGAGTACTTCCATGAGTGGTCAGGCAGGTGATGTATCATCTACAGTGAGTCCTTGGATAGGACCATTGCAAAGTCGCACTACTGCATCCACTAACACAGATATGTCAGTGAAGGGGAGAACATATAAGGGAAAATAAAAGGTTTTTGAAGATGTAATAGGTCCATTCACTGCTAGTTATGATTCATCTAGCAGTGACAGCTTAGACAGCGAATTGGGGATTCCGTCTGTTATGATGCCAGGTGCTAGGCAAAGCCGTTATGTGCCGCCTCATGAGTGGCAAGCTCACAGTGAGCCATAGCTCAGGAGATCAGAGAGAGTTAGACGACCTATTGACAGGTATACTTACACTGGATATTCAGCCCGTCATTATGCTTATATGACGAAAGTAACAGGTTTTAGAGAACCAAGTAAGTTTGATGAGGCAATTGCAGATGAGAATTGGGATGCTGCTATGGATGAGGAATATTCAGCTTTGGCTGAAAATGCTACATGGGATTTGGTACAGTTGCCTGAGGGCAAAACACCTATTGGATGCAAGTGGGTGTATAAGGTAAAATGTAAATTAGATGGATCATTGGAAAGATATAAGGCCAGGCTGGTTGCAAAAGGGTATGCGCAGCAGTATGGTCTTGATTATGAGGAAACTTTCAGCCCTGTAGCAAAGATGGCTACAGTTAGAAATGTGATTGCTTTGGCAGCAGCTAGAGGCTGGAAACTATGGCAGATGGACGTAAAGAATGCATTTCTGAATGGAGAATTACAGGAAGAGGTTTATATGGAACAGCTTGAAGGCTATGTACATCCAAAATTTCCAGCACATGTATGTCGATTGAAAAAGGCATTATATGGGCTGAAACAGGCACCCAGAGCATGGAATGCTCGCATCAATAGTTATTTGCAGCAACATGGTTTCCGATTGGATGATGCTGATCATAGTCTATTTGTGAAGAAAACAGACAGTGGCTATGTTTTCCTAGTTGTCTATGTTTATGACTTAATCATTATAGGAGATGATGAAAATGGGATTGTTGAAATAAAGACATGTTTACAAGCTGAGTTTAAGGTCAAGGACCTCAGAGAGCTGAAATATTTTTTGGGGATTGAGGTTGTCTCTACACCTCAAGGCATATGGCTGCTACAGAAGCAGTATGCTCATGACATGTTACAGAAATATGGTATGGCTGATTACAAGCCTATGGATACGCCTTCAGAGCAGAATGTCAAGCTGCAGATTGATGTTGGGACAGAGATTGAGAATGTTACTACGTACACACAGATGGTAGGCAACTTGATCTATCTCATGATCACTAGTCCTGACTTGAGTTATGCTATGGGACTGATCAGTCAGTTTATATAGAAGCCTCACAAACCACACTTGGATGCAGTCACGAGAATTCTGAGATATGTAAAGAGTACCACAGATCATGGGCTGTTTTATGCATATGGGAAACCCCTTGACTTGATGGGATACAGTGATGCTGACTGGCCTGGTTGCACATATGACAGGAGGTCAACCAGCGGCTATGCATTTGGATTGGGTAGTACCATGATCAGTTTGGCAGAGTAAGAAACAGCCTATAGTTGCATTGTCCAGTACGGAAGCAGAGTATCGTGGTGCAGCCTTAGTGGAATGTGAAGCTAAGTGGTTACAGAAGTTGCTAAATGACTTGGGAGTACACTTGGACAGCAAAGTCAAGCTATACTGTGACAATTTGAGCAGTGTCATGTTAGCAAGCAATCCTGTTTATCATGCAAGATCAAAACACATTGAGGCTCACTACCATTTCATCAAGGAAATGGTTTTAGTAGATGAGATTGACTTGGATCATGTGAAGATTGAAGACCAGGTAGCAGACATCTTTACCAAATCACTTGGTAAAAGTAAAGTTCATTCACTTTAGACAGCTACTTGGAGTGATGCAGATGATTTGAGTTTTGTTTTGAGCTTGAGGGGGAGTGTTAGAAATCAAGCTCACCGTCAGTGTTCTTTATCTATGACCGACATCTATGATAGCTAGAGTGTGCAGCTGTCTACATGTGACTAGATTAAATAAGTCAGGTTAGTAGTCAGTTAGTGACCTGACTAGAGTTAATCTGTCTAGTCTACACTTACACTAGGTCGCTTTATCTTTGTATTGTGTGTGCTTTTCAGTTAGGGAGTGTGGAACATGAAGAAATGACCTTGAGAGCCTGAAGGCTTGTGACAATGGAGTTTCCTTGTCTCTCTCTCTCTCAACTTTGAACAGGAACCAGGGCCACATCCATCGCACTTTCCTCAGGGTGTGTTAATTGTCTAATTACCTACCACATTTAGTTGGACATGCATCAACCAACTTCCTTAATTAGCCCGTTAGACACCGATTCCTTCACGTAATCTTAGCATTTGACATTGAAAAGCTGTGTCAAACAAGTTCCTTTTCAACAGGCTATCTTATTTATCTTTGGAATACATTCATAAAGTCCAGCCCGTAGGCTTATCCATAATCCACCCGAAGGCTATCCAACAATCCACAGGGATTACTAATCCAAGATTTTGTTCGTAGACTAGTATGCGGGCCTTAAGATCCAATCCCGAGTCACGTTGGCCTCTTGTGCAGGGCCCGGAAGGTGAGGGATTTACAGCCAGAGCCCCCCCTGGCACCCAAGCGTCCTCCTGCTCCAAGTAGCGCTCAACGGAGAGACCTCACGCGGCGGGTTCGGTCCACCTTCCCGGCGCCGCTAACAACCCCCTTGGTTAGGGTCAGGCAGACAATTGGGGTTAACTGAGGCTGCCTCTCCCTTCAGGCTTTCAACTTGAAGCATTAGATATCTTTTCATCCTTTAGTTCCTTGAGCAAACAAAGTAAACAGTGCTTTCTAAACTATTACAAGCACAATCATATCCAGTGGTCCTCTATTTGGTCAACTGCTAAGGAGTGAATTCTTCTCTCCGAATGCATCCAGCATTCGATCCAGGATCAATTGCCACTTGGCAAGATCCCCAAGGGTTTGTTTATCAACCCTTATGTCCTTGGGTTAGGGCCGTACCCTATTAACCCAACTTAACCAATACATTAGGTTTTATTAATAGTAAATCATGGCGACCATGTCGCTCTAAATTATTAACTTGGTCCTTTGCTTCCAAGCAGATACCTAATTCCCTTATCTTGGCAACTTTTCCCAAGAAAGGTGATATAACAGGATGACTACACATCCTCTTGCAAGTTAAACTTGCGCAAGAATCTGCCAATCTCATTCCGAGGAATTGGCCATTCTCTTGTTATCAAACCACAAGTTCATGCGACGTTGCAACCTATTTCACAAGTGTCGTGTCTATTCCATGGGATCATCTCACCCATTGAATGGCGTCTTTTGGTCACGGAATCATGATTAGATAAGAAACAGGGTTTACGATGTCTTCATATCCAATCTATTCCTGATTGCACTAGGCCGACATCGTTCGGTCCTAGGGTTCCAACTCAATCTGAGTTTCATCTTTTTAACGAGAGATCCTTAGGGTAGAAACCCTAGATTGTTTCTTGCAAGTATGTCCTATTGTCCTTACATTCTGTGAATGTGGGCAGGACTTTGGGGTATGAGAGTTTTGACTTGGCAATAAGTGCGACTAGGTCAAGTCCTTAATGTGCTAAACCCTAGTTAGCACTTGGAGTATATTGTATCGATGTAACCATCCTAAGCGAATCCTTTGCAGTTTAGGTATTTTGGATAATCCAATTTGCTTGTCTTACGACAAGGACAAACTATTCCTAAAGATATTGTCTTGATAAAAGAGTGGAAAAACTAGTTGCATTACGATACCATTCTTGTAAGCACACGATTTATTGCCTCTACGTATAATTAGATTTACAAACCCTAACTTTTCTTGTTAAGATCAAAGCGCATGTTAAGTTATGGCATAATTTCCGTTGATCCTACTAGGACATGCATTCACGATTCATGCCACTAAGCTTTTAGGGTTTTATGTTAAAACGAACCATGCAGCCTTTCCCTAACTACGTTTCTGAATGAATTTATTCGTACGACGAATGGGCATTATGCAACCTTTCCTAACTACTACACAGTTAAATGATATTTATGTAAATTGAAACTAGAGTTAACCTACTTCATGCAACATTAGAATCTTTCCATGCTTTGCAATTTCCTATGGTTGATAATGACTTTTTAATGAATCATTACGAAGAAAGATTTGTCTAATAATGCGACATGCGATTTAATCTTTCCATGCATAATCAAAGGTGTACTACAATAATTTTGACTTTGTAATGATAGTCATTAGTTGATCTAGATTCGTTACTTTACAATGCACAAAAAGAACTTTCTAAGAATGCATAGACATCTTATGTTCTTTTTCGTTCATTCCATTGAAAAAAATACAAATGATCGATCTTCAATCATGAGTTACTTCCTTTAAAATAGCCAATGTATTTCAATCGAAAAAGTGCATCCTAATTCCATGAATTAACCATGCATAATTGCAATACTTCGATGTAAATCAAAAAATAGGAAGAAAACCTAGACTTCCTGGTTCAGTGAAATATCCACATGAATATTAGGAGATGATCCTTCTGCGGTTGTGCCTTGTGACTTTTTAGGGGCCATTGTGAATTCGACCTCGAGTTTGCCTTCATGGATTTCGAACTTCTTGCCTTGCTTGCAATCTTATGATCTTGGCCCGTCTCCCTCGTACGTGCAATTCACTTTGAGGTATGGCTTCCTTGACCGAAGTTTCGACTTGCGGAATTTGCCTTTGGAATGCCTTAGGGTTCTTGTGAGGGCCTTTGGGCAACGAAGGCTTGAGAGCTATTCTTCACCTTGAAATGCTGGGGTTGGGAATGGTTTTGTGGGCCTTGCGGAAAAGCGAACTCTAAATCCCAAGCCTAGGGGCTTGTGGGTGATTGGTGGAAAGGCCTTTATACTTAATTTCTTCAAAAATCCCAGGGTAAAGATCTTGTGGAAAATGGGGTTTAAGGAAATCCTCTTCAATGGGCTTATGGGGGAAACCGAGTGGGAAGGGGCTTAGAGAAACCCCTCTTCTCCTTTACGAAGAACCGGGCCTAGGGCCTTAGTAGCTTCCTTTGCTTCAAAGCCCGAGATGGGCTTATTGAGGATCTAAAGGGAAGGGTTTTTAAAACTAGGCTAGGGAATGACTTGTGTGGGATCCAATGGAAAGGGGACTTAAAATCTTGGGGGTAAAATAAACTTACGGAGATCCAATGTGAAAGGGCCTTAAATCCCGGGGATAAAATGGGCTTTATGGGAAACCCACGGGAAGGGGGGCTTAGAGAAGCCCCCTTAGAAGCTTCCAAGAAGCTTCTAAGAAGCTTCTGAGATGGGTGCAGGGCCACGTGGGAAAAAGAGGGAAAATAATAGCTTGATGGCAGCCGACAGGTGGAATTGGCGGCAACAAATTCGACGGTAGCTGGCGGCATTTCAATTCGGCGGTAGCTGGCGCAGCTCCTCTACCCACGGCGGCAGCTCCTTCCTCCTCCATACACTTAATCTGCGGCTTCTCCCTTCCTTTACTTCCTTCCACCTTCCCCTTCACGGTGCAACACGGCAACTCGTTGCTCCACTCCTTCCTCCATACACGTCTACAATGGCAGCATCGAGCCTCCACAGTCTTTCGCCGTCTGACAGCCACTTCCTCCTCTCACGTCCATCCTACCACCCCGTAAGGGGGTTTTTTATAGTCTAGGGGAGAGGGGACCTCCCCCCCACGTGTCCCCCTTGCATGGCATCCTCCCCCCCCACCTCCTTATGTTTCCCTTAATAGCCCATCCCCTTTCCTCATCCATGCATCGGCTGGGGAAGGTAAATAAAAAAATTTGCAATAATTTTATCTCAACATTATCCTCTTAACCTCCTCCTAAGAGGGAGTTCACCTGCGGTTATGCAGGTTTTGAACCTCGATCCTGATTTACCAATGGGGAGGTCATGATTCCTTGCATACGGTTTATAGATTGCATTGCTGGCAACTCCAATGCCAGAATTAACCTTTGCATGAGTCTCACGCGGGATGTGGCAAGTCGGACTAGCAATATTTTTCAAACAAGAATATTACGTTCTCTCCCCCTTGGAGGAATCGAGATGTCCTCATCTTGAGATAAATTGGGGATATTGTTGGTTGAGAGTGCTCTCATCCATCCAAGTGGCATCCTCCTTGGGATAATATTTCCATTGGACAAGGTATTCTCTCAAGGTTCTAGATCTAAGTTGTCTCTCCCTAACATCTAAGATCCTGTCAGGCCATAGCTCAAGGACTCCTTGGCTAGGCATTACAACTTGTTGGTCATCAAGTACATGGCTAGGACTAGGTACATACTTCTTCAATAGGCTAATATGGAATACATTATGAACCTTTAGGTTCTCAAGGAGTTGCAGTGTATAAGCATTAGGTCCTAGGCACTTGAGGATCTTGTATGGTCCACAATACCTTGGTTGGACTTAGCTTCTTGCAATCTCCTAAGGATAGGGAACTCTTATTTGGGCGTATGTGAATCAAGACCATGTCTCCTTCCTCGAAGGTTCTATCTTGATGCTTTAAATCGGTGTATGCCTTCTATCTATCCTTGGCAGCTTGGATGTCCTGTCTTATTAACTTTACTTGGTCATCCATCTCTTCCAACATCTACCTTGAAGCTTCAATCCTCAAGGTTGGATCTGAGAAGTTTAGAGGACTTTGACAGTCATGCCCATACAATGCTTAGAAAGGGGTCATCTGAATGGTTTGTTGGTAAGAAGCATTGTAGCCAAATTCAACCAAAGGCAAGTATTGAATCCACCTTTTTGGTTCACAGCAACAGTGTGCCCTTAGCATATCCTCGATGACTTGATTGACTCGCTCCATTTGGCCATCAATTTGGGGATGGTAAGCTGTACTAAAATAGAGTTGAGTCCCAATGGCTTCAAAGATAGCTCTTTAGAAGTGTGATGTGAAGAGAGATCTAATGATTCTTCTGGGTAGCCCATGTAGCTTGAATATCTCCTTGATAAACAACCTTGCAATGTATGAGGCTTCATAGTTTGTCTTAACTGGAATAAGGTATGCAACCTTAGTAAGCATGTCAACCACAACCATGATGGAGTTGTATCCTCCCTGAACTTGGGGTAGGCCAACAACAAAGTCCATACTGATGAATTCCCATTTCATTTGGGGAATGTCAAGTGGTTGCAACTTCCCTAGCATTTTGACATGTTTGGCCTTGATACGTTGACAAGACAAACACTCAGTGACATATTTGAGAATGTCACGGCCTCTCCCAATAGTAGCTCTTCCTAACTGTATTGAGAGTCTTGGCATAGCTAGGATGTCCTGAGAAAGGGGAATCATGAGCTTGCCACAGTATCTTCTGCTTAAGTGATTGGCTTGTTGGTATGCATAATCTCGTTCTATAGTAGACAAGCCCACTATTGATAGAGAATTCATGATACTTAGCCTGTAGCTTCTAGTCCTATCCCTTGATAGGGATCTCCCTTAGCATCTTTTGATAGGCTAGATCATGGCATGCTTCTTCTCTAGCTAGCTCAAGTATTGGGTTGTTTGGCATGGATACCTTTGTAGCTAGAGATCTAGCTGTTGATGGATTTTGCAAGATTAGAGAATTAAGGAATGCCTTATGACTGAGTGCATCGGCAACTACATTCTCCTTCCTGGGTCGGTATTTGATTTCAAAATCATACTCCTCCAGCACTTCAATCCACCGACGTTGCCTCATGTTGAGCTCGTTCTGGGTAAAGATCCACTTGAGACTTTTATGATCTGTCACTAGAGTAAACTTGTTACCCAACAGGTAGTGTCTCCAAAGCTTCAAATCATGGATGATAGCTAACAATTCTAGATTATGGGAAGCATAATTCCTCTCATGGCTCTTCAGTTTCCTTGAAGAGTATGCTACATGATGACCTTCCTGCATGAGCACACATCCTAAGGCAAGCGTGCTAGCATTAGTTACTTGAATAACTGCTTTCCAAGCACAGAGAATCCCGAGAAAGGGGGGATGTGAATACTGTCACGGACCCTGAAAACATATAAAGAAAGAACCAAAGCTCTCTCCTCCACACAATAACCATGAACCTTTGCACACAAGAAATAGTGCCATGAATTCATCCTCACTCCCTCTCTCCCATAAGATTAGACATGAAGCACTAGAGAGGGGAGGCGAGTTTCGTAGAATGAGAGAGGGAGAAAGAATCGTGAGATTAGAAGATAAAGGAGAGAGGTAATTAAAACCACCTTTTCCAACCTCCTCTCCCACGACCTTTCAAACCTCCTTTTTAAACAATTCATTTTATGGAAGCACAAAATACAAAATTATTCTTAGGTTCATAGCCTTATAGTTTGTTAGGCAAAGTACAAATGAGATTTACATGTCTAAAAGACCATGTAGTTGACAATACGTAGCATTGATTTTTGACAAATTTTGCACTAAAATAAGGGTTCATCATTTCTCCCACAATGGAAAGGTGAGCTCCTGCGAACCAAGATTGGTGAAGACCTGCAACGATTCATCACTTTGCTTCATCAAAAGGCTTCTTTGACCTTGAAACACTCCCACACTAATTCTTTAGACTCCACCGAACATATGAAAGATCTCCCATTCGTCTTTGGTCCACAAAAGAACATCTCCCATAACATGGTAAAAATGTGGTTTGCCACCTTGAAGCTTTGTGCAAGTAAAGCCCCATAAAAATATTTTGTTATTCAGCACACCCTCACTTAAGATTTGGTCGATGAAGATCTCCTCCCATGGCCACTTTATCTTAGACATGAGCTTGATTGTAGCTTAGAATTAATTATTATCATGATTATTTTTTTTTGTGGGAAAGAGAAGAGTCTAGGGATTGTGTGAATTGAACTTTAACTATAGGGTTTTCTCAATCAGGATGGAGAGAATATATATGTCGACTGCTATGAATCCATCACTTTGGCTTTAGCGCACGCATTCAACGATTGATGGTAATAGAGAAAAACTATGGATATGATGCACAGGACATTGTTGCTGCCTCTCCTCACTTCCAAGATGTCTATATTTAGCATATGATTTTCCCACCACTCTTCTCTCGTTGCAATCCCATGCTGCACCTTCAATTGCTCCGTGCTGTGATATAGTCTAAAGGCGTATATTTCCTACTCTTCTTTCCAAGAAATCCCTGTACGACTGTGTCGACATACATTTGCAATCTCGTTTCCTCTTGTGCTTGTTCATGATTGTATTCGTTTGGAATATCTGACCTACTCGTCCATTCTTTATTGATGAACAACAGCAACAAATCGACCAAACATATCTCTCTTAGAAACCCCTACTCCTGGCCTTTTTGCATGCCATCCAAGATCACCTCCCTCCTAGCAAACGCACCAATGAATAACTACTTTCCAAGCACAGAGAATCTCAAGAAAGGGAGGATGTGAATACTGTCATGGACCCTGAAAACACACAAAGAAAGAACCAAAGCTCTCTCCTCCACACAATAACCATGAACCTCTGCACACAAGAAATAGTGCCATGAATTCATCCTCACTCCCTCTCTCCCATAAGATTAGACATGAAGCACTAGAGAGGGGAGGAGAGTTGCACAGAATGAGAGAGGGAGAAAGAATCGTGAGATTAGAAGATAAAGGAGAGAGGTAGTTAAAACCACCTTTTCCAACCTCCTCTCCCACGACCTTTCAAACCTCCATTTTTAACAATTCATTTTATGGAAGCACAAAATACAAAATTATTCTTAGGTTCATAGCCTTTATAGTTTGTTAGGCCAAGTACAAATGAGATTTACATGTCTAAAAGACCATGTAGTCTGCACTACATTTGACAATACGTAGCATTGATTTTTGACAAATTTTGCACTAAAATAAGGGTTCATAAATAAGGGTTCATCATTACTACTTCGAACTCCTTACTAAGGTCTGGAAGTTTCAGTATAGGTACTGATACCAAACTTTGCTTTAATCTATCAAAGCTAGATTGTTCGACAGTTGACCATGCAATGGATGTTTGCTTCTTCAGGAGATCCGTCTGAGGTGCTGCAATCAAAGCATAGTTTTTGATGAAGACCCTATGCCATCCTATCAATCCAAGAAAACTGCGTATTTCTTTGACAGATGTTGGTATTGGCCATTCTAGAACATCTCTGACTTTGGCCGACTTTGGCCGGATCCACTGAGATTCCTTTTGCCGATACGATGAATCCCAAATATTCAATCTGACGTTTAAAGAATGCACACTTCTTCATCTTAGCATAGAGCTTATGTGCCCTCATTGTCTCAAGGACAATGCGAAGCTGGGGTTCATGATCTTCTTCCTGTTTGGAAAAGACTAAGGTATAGTCGAAGAAGATGAGTATGAAGTCATCAAGATATGGCCTAAAGATATCCTACATTAACCTGTTGAAGGTGGCAGGCGCATTCGTGAGCCCGAATGACATAACTAGGAACTCAAAGTGTCCATATCTTGTGTTGAAGGCCATCTTTGGAATATCTTCCTCCTTGATCCTTATTTGATAGTAACCAGACCTGAGATCAATCTTCGAGAAGATCTTTGCACCCTAAAGACGATCAAGAAGCTCATCTATTCTAGGAATAAGGTACTTGTTCTTAACAATTGATTGATTCAACCCTCTGTAATCAATACACAATTGAAGCGTTCCATCTTTCTTTTTCTGGAAAAGTATTGGAGCTCCCTATGGTGAACTGCTAGGACAGATGTGGCCTTGATCTAGCAATTGCTTGAGTTGCTCCTTCAGCTCAATTGCTTCTAGGATAGACATCCTATAAGGTCTCTTTGCAATTGGCACAGCTCTTGGCACTAACTTGATCTCATGATCCACTTCTCTTTGAGGCGGGAGTTCTATCAGCTCTTCAAGAAATACGTCCACGTACTCCTTTAGGCATGAAGATTCTTCACTAGACTCCTACTTTTGATCTATTTTATTGAGCTTAATCAAGTAGATGCTTTGGCCAATTGAATTTTAGGCTTTCCAGCCTCACCTTGAGTTGTGACCAATTTCCCTTCAGAGTTTCGAAAGGAAACTTGGCCCTTTCCACAATGAATGTGGGCATCCTTAGGTTTAAGCCAATCCATTCTGAGTAAACACTTATGGATACCTAGATTCATGACTCTGAATTTGACCGAAGTCTTCTTTCCTCCCAGAAAGAATTCCACCTTAGCAGTTTTCCTGGTACAAGTGACCTCACGACCATTTGCTAATTCCACAAGCAAGGTAGGTGCTTCTACTGTGGCTATTCCTAATCTTCTTGCACAAGCTAGTGAGATAAAGGAATGTATACTGACACAATCAATCAAGGTTTTAAAACCTTTACCTTGATAGTCCGATGGTGTTTGAATCACCAAAAACTGGTGATTTGGGCCTTTCTTCTGAAGGGCAGCATGGACTGTTGCCCTTTCAACCTCTACTTCCATGGTCGGGTCTTCTTCTTCACACAATTCCTTGTTGGCAACATAGGTTGTTCTTCCTCTGCCTTGGGTAGTGGCTCCCTGGCCAATGCCAGTTCCTTGGAAAGGTGCTTGATGATGTCCTCTGCCAAGCTTGGGACATGGCCTCTTGAAATGACTAAGCTCGTTGCAGTGGAAACAACAGAGATTTCAGCCATTACTTTGGGTAGGGACAAAATTGTTGACATTATTGGTCATTGCTTTCTTTCTTTGTCCCTGGTTTTGACCTTGAACTCTCTTCATTTGAGGCCTATATGCTCGTCTGTTCTGGTCATTATAAGACCAAGTTTTGTTACTTCTTGACCTAGCTTGCACCTCTTGAATTATGGGTGTAGCTTGAATGAGTGCGTCCTGTAGAACTATTGGCCACATAGATTTGAGGCGGGTATTCACTGGTGGGTTTAAACTAGCACAAAATTTTGACACATGCTGTGTCATGTCCATCTATGGCGCATACTTAAGAAGTGGGACGAATTTTAAGTAGTATGCATCAAGAGTGAGTCCCAACTGTTTCAGCTCGTAGAACTCATTCATTTTCTACGTGCAATACGCATGTGGTACTTCTTATTTATTGGTACTTCTTATTTATTGAAGTGCAGCATTGGATTGAGAGCAATGGAGGCTCCGTTTGCTGATTATGCATTCATTCAAAGCATCTAGAGTTACGTAAAAACACGGTATGACCATTTTTATGAAGAAAATGAAGGATTTTTTATAGTTTATGATGATAATTATGTTCTTATTGGATGAAAATTTGTGTGAGGGCTGTTTGCATTATGATTAATTGCTGTTTATAAGAAATTTTTAGTTTTGCAATGATTTACATGCTTTATTTAATTCCCGTAAACCCGAAATACGTCTTTAAGTGGCAAAATGATAGTTTTTCGGTTTCGGGTGGGGAGAAATGTGTTCCCATGGGGGGAATATGGAAGATAAGTTGAATGTTAGTATGTTGAAGTGTTTGGAACAAGAAAAACCAGAAAATAGCATATTTTATTGCCAAATAAATCAAGAAAATGGGAAAAATAAGGGAAAAAATAGAAATACGTCTTGGAAAAATAAGGAAAAATATAAGGATTGTTTGTGGATGTATGGTAGTGGCAAAGCATGAGGGTTGGCCTCATTTTTCTCTATCTCTTTGTCAAAGTTTGTGATTTATTGCTTTTTCTATATTAGAACATGACAAAATGAACCTCTACACCTATGCAAAGAAAGCAATACCTAAACATAGGGGGTTGGGATGTTTGAATGATGTGATTTGTGTGCTGTTTGTTGCTAATTTTTTGATGCATTTCATGTCATAGAGTCCGTGTTATTTTAATTAAGAGGATAGTAGCACGAGTGTTATCTCGCTGCTATCCTTTCATTGCTGCAATGCATTAATGAATAAGCAATTAAAAGCCTGGTTGTGCACAAGCGCGTTGCTGATTTGAAAATGATGTTTGAGTACTTTAGGATCATTCACTTTTGCATGTGCATGAAATCATGGTGTCAGAGAATTAAAAAAACGTGGATGCATAGTACCTGTTTTCAATGACAATGACCCACATTGAGTGTGGCAAGGCATCCTAAGCTGTAGGATAGACGTTCGGTTTTTGGGGAATTATTTAGTGAGGACACATGGTTGATCTCCTAGAAACTTTTGAAAATGAAGAGTGGAGTTTGTTGATTTGTTTTATATGTTGAGCAGTGCATCAAGGGGCCAATCCCTGCGATGTAGGAGAGCTGCAGTGGGGCCGTGGTGTTTTCTACCGAGAGCTTGCCTCCCATGTATGTGATTATCGTGGTATTTATTGCCAATGTGTATGGGTTCTCCCTCTATGGAGTTTATATAAAAATGGAAACGTTGGACTACAAAACTATAAAACTATAAATGCATAGATTAAGCTTTAGGGCAGTTTGTCCTTTAGCAGTAGATAGACGCTCCTAGTCCTCAAGGCCATGAGGGTGTGTTTGTCTGTTATGAGTATGAGGTCCGGCTAGTGCTATAGCCAGTGCACTTACATGTATTGAGCAGTTCAGGTATTGAGCAATGAACTGCTCCCTTATTTTGTCAATTGCCTATTGAGCTGTGATTGCTCGTTTGTATTTGATATGTGGGATACTTACTGATCAGTGGACTTGGATAGTGCTTGGGATTTATAATTATGGCTTTCTTGCTCCTTTGTTGTCTAGCTTCTATGCTAGTTGGGCTCATGTTTCCCGTCCATGTTAGAGAGCAGATACTATGTATGCTTACCTGTCTATGCACATGGTCTACTATTGTATACCTTATAAAGCCACTTATTTGGATGTTGTTGTATAGATGTTTGGGCTTCACCTGGAGCTTGACTCTTGCAGGATGCTTTGCCACTTGTCGGTCTTTACTTGACTTGGATGTTCCTTGGTGGCATGATGTACTGCTGTAGAGCTATGTGTATGCATATGGTTATGGGCTGATTTCATGGCTAAATATCATATGCTCTTATGACAGATGCCTTATGCTTTATTGTACTTTGGTTGGTTATGTCATGCAGTTGGCTATGACTCTTCTTCATGTGGAAGCTTTTTCATCCTTGATTGATGCCTTTATGTCCTCCCATCCATTGAGGTTTCATGAGCATTTGCAGCATGCTTCTACCACTGATGTACTAGCAGATGATTGTCTTTATGAGCAGGTTCCCTATGTTGGGATAGCCCTCGACTGCTTGAGCTTTGTGGATGCTATGGATAGCCCTGTTCATGATGACAATGGATTCCTTGTCATCTTCTACAGGTTCTTCTACTTCAAATGTTGTTTGCTTCCATTGTGGGAAGCTTGAGCATATTCAAAGAAAATGCTTTAGACGGATAAGAGAGCAGTAGAGACAGAGATGGAATCGACATGAGCAGAGAGTCAGTGATGCAGCAGGTATTATTACTCTTTCTAGTGGTGAGGTACATGCAGTTACCCATGATGATGCAGTTGAGCATGTCCTCATGTCATCTAGTTTCCCTATAGCTTACTTGCTCAATGATCAAGTCCATGCCTTTGATTGGCTTTTTGACTCTATGGCATCTTGTCATGTTACCCCTCATAGAGCATGGTTCTCTTCCTACAGGGAGGTTGATGGATGTATTGATTTGGGCCTTGAGAAGACTTATGCTATTGTTGGTACAGGGAACATACACCTAGCTTTGCCTAATGGGACTTCTCTTATGCTCAGGGATGTTCTACATGTTCCCATGCTCAGTAAGAGCTTGATTTCTGTTAGCCAATTGCATGATGCAAGTTACTCTGTTTCTCTTCAGGATAGGTCATGGAAGATCTGTCATGGTTGCTTGGTTTTGGCCAGAGGTTCTTAAGTTGGTTCTCATTACCCAGTGCATGTCTCTCATGTGGGAGATTCTATGGTTGCAGTTATATGAATACCACATGCATTGTTATGGCATTATCGCCTAGGACATATGCACCATAGAGAGATTGAGATCTTGTCTCGTTCAGACTCATTGTTGCCTCCTATATCACTTACAGATCTTGATGCTTGCCCTAATTGTACTCTTGGTCCTTGCAGAGCCCCCTTGTCTTATGGCAATCGTATGAGGCATACTCCTCTAGATCTTGTCGATTGTGCAATATATGGACCTATGCCTTCCCAGTCACTTGGTGGAGCGTTATACTTTGTGACCTTTGTTGATCATGCTACCCATCGTGTTTGGGCTTTTCCCTTGGTGCAGATTGAGGATGCTGGAGTTATGCTCAACAAGTTTATGGATTCTACTGGTAGCAGGCCTAGGTGCTTGTAGATGGATTATGAGAGTCATGCTCTCTCTCCCAGCTTTCAGACCTCTTGTCAGCAGTATGGCATTGATTTCTTGTGCCCATGGTATTATGGGATTTCTCATGACATGTGACTGACCTTACAGGCAAAGGTTGCTTCTATGCTTACCACAACTGGGTTGTCTTATGGCTTTTGGGATGAGGCCCTTATGACAACAGTCTATTTGGTTAACAGGACGCCGTGCTTGACCTTGGATGGTATTACACCCCATGAGGCATGGAGTGGCATGCAACCCTCCTATGATTACTTGAGGATGTTTGGCTGCCAAGCATCTGTACGTATGCCACATGAGCCTATGTCATGTAGATGTATCCTCCTTGGTTATGGAGATGGTGACTTTTAAGGCCTACAGATTATGGGATTTGGATGCCCAACAGGTCATATGCAGCCATCATGCTGTCTTCTATGAGACACAGACACCTCTTAGCCCTCTTGATGAGCGTTCAGTATGCTTTATGGATGATTTTACAATAGCTACAGTGCCATTACAACAAGTTGTTTATGCTGAAAATGAGGCACTTATTGGCCCAGATGACGTAGCTATGCATAGTAGTCAGGGTCAAGATGTTGGTTGTCAATTGCTAGACCCCTTTCAGGCTCATGAGAACCATTTTCTTGTAGTTTTGCAGGCTAGACAGCCAGCCATATGTCAGTCTTTCACATCGTTGAGGCCACATATAGTCTTGAGACCCCGTTGGATGAGTGTCTAGGATGTTGGCCCTCTTTCAGTGATGATTGACTCTGGAGAGTTTGACTGCTCTCCATTGTCTTATATGCGCCACGCTGATGCTATGCGCGACTCTGATGCTTTGCAACTGTGCACTGATGAGTTGTGCTTGCTTCATGAGAAGCATTCTTGGATTGCTCCGTTGTATGGAGCTGCGGGATTGCTTATCTCGTGGATGTCATGAACTCCGGGATGCTTGACTCTTCTTCTGCAGAGGTTCCTGACACTTCTTGCACAGCTCGCTTTCCGATTGGGTGTTGGGTGAGATGTTATGATTCCTCAACTTGTCTTTTTTTTTCTTTGTTTTCACTCCCTAGCCACATTGGCCTTTTAGTGGGAGGTTGTTGGGGTAAAAGGCCTCTGGGCCTACCCGTGTATACTGTGACTTCCCATTCTTTATTCATATATAATATGATAGTGCAATAAGGCTATCAGTTCAGTTGGACAACATCTACATTATGTGTGCCCTTCTCTCTCGCATCTTCCTCTTCTCCTTCTCCACTACCATTGCATCCCCTTTACATAATTTCCATCTAATATCTAGAATAGGATCTTCCAACTCCCTAGACACTGGGCTCACAACAGTCTACAACTCCGTTCCAGACTAGGCAAGGGGTGTCCAAAGCTCCATTTACCCCAAGCGGCTTAGAAGTGAGATATAACTTCCGTGGTTGGCCTTTTCACTACTCAACCTTCAGCACGTGAATCGAGCAGTGCTCTCTTGGATGGAAACATGGCGTGACCTTGAAGATGATCCACCCACGCAAATATCCTTCCTTAATTAATCCAATTAAGAATCAAGCACAATCAAGGCAATCAACCTAATATCATCTTCCAAGAAAAACATTCATTTTATTCCCCATGGAAACTTGTCATCTTTGACCCATGCCATGCATTTACCATTAGACACAAGCACTTGGAATAATAATCCAAATCACATCCCGATAATCAGTTTAATGCAAAAGCATTTGGGACATTATCTGATCAATTTAAAAAAAAACAATGGTAGGAATAGTCACGATAACCTTCTATTGCGTGCTTGCTCTCCCCCTTGGGATCTAAGCGATTCCATGTAAAATTTACTTAACACTTTAGCTAGGACATATGTTAAGGTTTCAAACACTATACAAGACTTAAGTTCTATTAATCACTTACATTGATTGATAACCCAGTCTTCTCCCCAACAAGTACAAAAGCATGGTCTTTTCTTTGACTTGGGGTTTCCTAATCCTTGAGCTCTTCACTTTCCCTAGAGTTGTTGTTGCATCTAGCCCAACCATGAATAGGATTGATAAATATAGTTGCTATTGGACGGTTCTTAGGGCGTCTTAGTTCTAATCCTTATGATCGTTGTTTGTGTTAACTATGCACTAGAGTTTCAAAATGATTCTTTTCTAAGACAGATTACTTACCATGTGATCTATCAAGTGTGCAGGCTCAACGTACTTTCAGTGTGGTAAAATAAATAACTAATATTTTCCAAAAAAAGAGAGTCTTGGAACCTTGTAAGCCATTCATTCTATGTATGGATTTGTTGTGTAGCATCTAGATGCACTTGGCAAACTCCACCTTTCAAATATGTGAAAATAAATTTATCCTTTTCGAAGACCTATTCTCATGTAGCATAGTATGGGGCCTAACGTAATTCATGTGAGAATCAAAGCAAGCATTCATCAATTGGGAAATATGTTAGTTATGGCTGGTACCACAGTTGGATTGGTAGTGATGCCCTTGCTTGAGGTTTCGTTGCTTGTGGAGGGACTACCATCTGGGTGTGACAATTTTCGCTTGGGTGCCATCCCAGATCTCTTCTCTTTTAGAGGCGCTTTGCATAGGACTTCTGCACATTGTACTTGATTAGTGGGGCCAATTGGGGAAAAGAATTAGGCTTGCGGGTGGACAATATTCTTGCGGAAAAAGGTATAGTGATTCGTGGCAAAGGGGAAAAAAGATGCCCACCTTCTTAGGAGGGAAAGAGAAATGGGATCCCTCGGAGAGTCTCCCTCTCTGTTTCTCTCTCTCTCTCCCTCTCTCTCTCTCTCCCTCTTCTTCTTCTTCTTCTCCTCTCTCTCTCCCCTTCTCTTCCTCTCCCTCTCTATCTCTCTTCCTCTTCTTTTTCTTCTTCTCTTCTTCTTCTTCTTCTCTCTCTCTCTCTTCTTCTTCTTCTTCTCTTCTTCTTCTTCTTCTCTCTCTCTCTCTTCTTCTTCTTCTTCTCTTCTTCTTCTTCTTCTCTCTCTCTCTTGCTCAAGCAATCGAGGGCTATCCCAACATAGGGAACCTGCTCATAAAGACAATCATCTCCTAGTACATCAGTGGTAGAAGCATGCTGCAAATGCTCATGAAACCTCAATGGATGGGAGGACATAAAGGCATCAATCAAGGATGAAAAAGCTTCCACATGAAGAAGAGTCATAGCCAACTGCATGACATAACCAACCACAATACAATAAAGCATAAGGCATCTGTCATAAGAGCATATGATATTTAGCCATGAAATCAGCCCATAACCATATGCATACACATAGCTCTACAGCAGTACATCATGCCACCAAGGAACATCCAAGTCAAGTAAAGACCGACAAGTGGCAAAGCATCCTGCAAGAGTCAAGCTCCAGGTGAAGCCCAAACATCTATACAACAACATCCAAATAAGTGGCTTTGTAAGGTATACAATAGTAGACCATGTGCATAGATAGGTAAGCATACATAGCATTTGCTCTCTAACATGGACGGGCAACATGAGCCCAACTAGCATAGAAGCTAGACAACAAAGGAGCAAGAAAGCCATAATTGTAAATCCCAAGCACTATCCAAGTCCACTGATCAGTAAGTATCCCACATATCAAATGCAAACGAGCAATCACAGCTCAATAGGCAATTGACAAAATAAGGGAGCAGTTCATTGCTCAATACCTGAACTGCTCAATACATGTAAGTGCATCCAAATAATTGGAACATCAAATCCCATATAGCATCCAAGGTTGTAATAGAAAAATCCAAGTCGTAACGGAAAAAGCCAAGTCAATGTCCAACTCCTCAAGGGAATACTCAAATGAATGTTGAGACAAGCTCAAACAACTACCATCCACAACCAAAGCATAAAGCATTCACCAAGACATCATAACCCGTACTAGGTAACCTAGGGATAAACCATGTCATAGATGAAATGCCAGCTACAAAGAAGTGATAGTAAAACCCAAATCAAGCTCTAATCTCAGCTCAAAAGCATTCCGGAGCATAAAAAAGACATGTGGCATAGTCCAAATACATCATGACATCATACTGAGTAGCCGGCCCCCATGACCAATAGGCATAACCCAACTGTAGCACAAATAGCTTTAGCCCTAAAGTTTCCAGTAGCATATAACCTCTGTAAACTGAGCAAATCAGTGCTCAATCCAAGCTCAATTCCATAGGCAAAACATAGGCATAGATTCCCGTATGTATAGGCACCAACCGGGCATAATCGGGCATCAAATGCCAAGACCTGTAAGCATAAAATTGAAGTAACAGGTGGCTTCTCTATTTTGGATAGATCTGGGATTGTTCAAAATAGTCAATGGCTGAGCTAAATCAGCTCCAAACGCGTCTCACATAAGAGGCATAACATCCACAAGTGATCATGTATCAATAGACATCAGTAGAAGCATCACATAAGCCATAGGCATACAAATACATGCTATCTCGGACCTAAAATCTGTTTCAAAATATTCTATCATCAAAATTTGGAAAATTCAACATCACCATCACATCTAGAGCGTGCCAAAATCCCAACTTAGACTCTTACCTTGCCTGAATCGGGTTCCGAATGACCGAGATATGACAAAAAGAGTGATTTTTGGGCCAGATTTGGAAACAGGCATTAAAAAAACGTGAGCTAGTTGGGGGGTCTGCTATCCCACGTGTCAAAAATGGGGCCCAAAGGGGGCACAAATGAGGGCCGAAGAAGGCCTTCACCAAGCCTTAGAAAGCCTTGATAGGTTGGAAGCAAGATCCAGGTGAAGGAAACTCCAAGAGGTGTGAGCTATGGCTGCCCACAACCTGTGAAAACCTTGTTGAGCTGAAAACTGAGTGAGAATGAAGATCTCATGCCTCATGTGGAAGGCCAGGATGAGCTCTTAAAGACCCGCTCTAATACCAGTTGAAGGGGATACAATGGCAGTGGAGAAGGAGAAGAGAAAGATGTGGGAGAGAAGAGCACACACAATGTAGGTACTGTCCAACTGAACTGACAGCCTTATTGCACTATCATATTATATATGAATAAAGAATTGGCGGTCACAGTATACACGGGTAGGCCCAGAGGCCTTTTACCCCAACATTATAGTGCCATGCGATTTGGACTGGGTACTTCTATTGGACTGAAGGGTTACATAATTTCTTATGTATGGGCAAGAGACAAAGATTAATGTGAAGATAAGTTAAGGAATTCGTTTGAACTCGTTTGTCAAAGGATTGCTTGCTCTGTATTCGTGTCTGTGTCATAAATTACACAAATGAACCCTGTTTCCTAAAAGGCTTAATTAATGAAAGTGATTTTTAATGTCACACATAAATGTGATAGGACCTAATTAGATAACTAAAGAACTCCTACTACGGGAAGCGGGTAGTGGAACCCCCAACGGGTCCGTCCTACGGACCTGTCCAACATGTAACGTGTCCCCTAGTATCATCGAGGACACATCTTAGCAGTCCATCAAAAAGGATGTCTAGAAAACTCCGCCCGACACTCCCATGGAATGTTACGGGTTTGGCGATCTAGGTCTTTCCGCGTCTGCCACGTAGCGGAAGTATCCTGGCCGTTTCCCACTTAGGATCGATTGGAATTAGGGTTTTCTTGTTTGGTCATTAGCTAATAGCAACTAGCGTTAGACCCGAGTGAACTACTTTACGCAGAAGCACCAGGTCCAAAGCAGATTCACGCTGCACTTGGTTCAAGGAGAATGGGAAACGAGAGGAATGCAAAGCTCAACCTCTTTGCCATAAGGCATAGTCCCATTCCATTCCCCTAAAACAGCGTAAATCGGGTAAGACATAACTCTAGGTCATCGCTCTCATTTATTCGTTTTGATGATGATGATCATCCCGCTGTTCTTCGAGATTTTTGAGAAAAGTTTCCGGCTAACTGGGACCACCCAACCATAGGACGGATCCATGGCCCATCCTCCACACTTTCCTCAGTTTTTTTTAGTTATATAATTATCTAATACATTAATTTGACATATAACAACCAGCTTCTTTAATTACTCCTGTTAAGCACTGGTTTCTTCACGTAATCTTATCACGTGACATAGAAAAACAATATCAGACAAATTCTTTATTATCATTTCATCATTTTATCTTTGAAATACAAGGAGTTCCGCCTGTAGGCTTGTCCATAATCCACCCGAAGGCTATCCAGTAATCTGCCAGGGATCACTATTCCAAGCTTCCGCCCGTAGACTAGTATGCGGGCCTCGAGATCCAATCCCGAGTCACGTAACCTCTTGTGCAGGACCCGGAAGGTGAGGGATTTACGGCCAGAGCCCCCCCTGGCACCCAAGCGTCCTCCTGCTCCAAGTAGAGCTCAACGGAAAAGACCTCTCGCGATGGGATCGGTCCACGTTCCCAGCGCGGTCAACAACCCCCTTGGTTAGGTTTAGGCAGGCAGTTGGGGGTAACTGAAGTTGCCTCTCCCTTCAAGATTTCAACTTGAAATATTAGATATCTTTTCATCCTTTAGTTCCTTGAGCAAACAATGCAAACAGTGCTTTCTAAACGGTTACAAGCACAATCAATTCCAGTGGTCGTTTATTTGGCCAATTTCTAAGGAGTGAATCCTTCTCTCCGAATGCATCCAGCATTCGATTCGGGATCAATTGCAACTTGGCAAGATCCCCAAGGGTTTGTTTGTTCACCCTATTGTCCTTGGGTTAGGGCCATACCCTGTTAACCCAACTTAACCAATACCTTAGGTTTTATTAACAGTAAATCCTAGCGACCATGTCGCTTCAATTTATTGATTGATCATTTTCTTCTAAGCAAATACCTAATTTCCCTTAACTAGGCAATTTTTCCCCAAGAAAGGTGATGTAACAGGATGACTACTCATCCTCTTGCAAGTGAAACTTGCGCAAGAATTTGCCAACCTCATTTCAAGAAATGGCAAAACTCTCTTGTGAACAAATCGCAAGTCTATGCGACATTGCAACTTTTTGCACAAGTGTCGCATCTATTCCATGGGATCATTTCACCCATTGAATGGCGTTTTTTGGTCACGGAATTATCTCCAGACGAGAAGCAGGTTTTAGGGTGTCTTCTTACCCAACCCATTCCTAATTACACTAGGCCCGGTCCTAGGAATTCCAACTCAATCTGAGTTTCATCATTTGAACGAGTGATCCTTAGGGTAGAAACCTTAGATCATTTTATGTATGAGCGTCCAATTGTGCCCTACATTCCGTGAATGTGGGTAGGACCTTTGGTTTAAGGGTTCGTCTTGATAACAGGTGCGTGAAACTAGGTCAAGTCCTTAATGTGCTAAACCCTAGCTAGCACTTGGAGTATATTGTATCGATTTAACCATCCTAAATGAGTCCTTTGCGGTTTAGGTATTTTGGGTAAACCCATTTACTTGTCTTACGACAAGGACGAGCCATTCCTAAAGATATTGTCTTGATCTAAGACGGGAAAAACTAGTTGCATTACGTCATAACTCACGTAAGCACGTGATTCATTTCCTCTAGATTCGCAATCCCTAACTACTCTTGTTAAGACCAAGCACCTGCTAAAATTCACATAACTTCCATTGATCCTACTAGGACCTGGACTCACGATTCATGCTACTAAGCTTTTAGGGTTTTATGTTAAAATGAACCGTGCAGCCTTTCCCTAACTACATTTCTGAAAGAAATATTCGTACACTAAATGAATGAAATTCTTACGTGCGATGAGTGTGCAACATGCAATCCTTTCCTAACTACACGTAGTTAAATGATATTTATGCCAATTGAAGCTAGAGTTAACCTATTTAATGCAACCCTTAGAATTATTCCCATGCTTTGCTATTTCCTACGGGTGATAACGACTTCCTTAATGAATCATTACCAAGAAGATTTATCTAAAAATGTGACATGCCATTAATCTTTCCATGCCTAGTAAAAAGGTGTACCTCAATAATTTCAACCTTGTAATGAGGCAACAGTTGTCCTAGGCTTGTCACTTTTGAATGCACAAAAGGAAACTTACTGATAAGGTCCTAAAAATGCATAGACACCTTATGTTCTTTTCATTCATTCCATTGAACGTACCAATGACCAATTTTCATATCTTGAGCTAATTCTAGTAAATGTTCAAATAGCCAATTCATTTTCCAATTGCATTTAACTTGACTAGGTGAATTTGAACATTCATGGGTGCTTCCTAATCCATGAAGTTATCGTGACTAATTCAATACTTTTGTGTGGAATCCAAATAGATAAAACCTGGACTTGTGGACTCCGGGAAATATCCACGTAAATACTACGAGAAGATCCTTCCACAGGCGCGCCTTGTGACTTTTTTTAAGGGCCCATCGTGAATTCGATATTCAGTTAGCCTTTTTCGAACTTCTTGCCTTGGCTTGCAGTCTTATGATCTTGGCCCGTCTCCCTCTTACACGCAATTCCCTTTGAGGTACGGCTTCCATAACCAAAGTAATGACTTGCAGAATTTGGCTTTGGAAGGCCTTAGGGTTCTTGTGAAGGCCCTTTGTGAAAACGGAGGCTTGAGAGATTCTTCTCTTTGAAATTCTGGCTAGGAATGGTTTTGTGGGCCTTGCAGAAAAGGGATCTTTAAATCCCAAGCCTAGGGCCTTATACTTATTTTCTTCAAAAATCCCGAGGTAAAGATCTTGTGAAAAAAAAAAGGGGTTCAAGGAAACCCTCTTATTCTCTACAAGACCCGAGGCGTTGACGGCTTGTGAGGGATTTTGTATGGAGGCCTTATAGGCTTCTCTTTGAAGCTCGGGGGGGGGGGGGGGGGGGCAAAAATTGACTTTTGGAGGGTTCAATGGAAAGGGACCTTTAAACTCGGCAAGGGAATGGGCTTGAGATGGATGCAATGGGAAAGGGGCTTTAAATCTCGGGGGTAAAATGAACTTATCGAGATCCAGTATGAAGGGGGCTTTAAATCCCCAGGATAAAATGGGCTTTATGGGGAATCCATGAGAAGGGGGCTTAGAGAAGCCCCCTTAGAAGCTTCCTAGAGAAGCTTCTAAGAAGCTTCAGAAAGCTATGTATAGCGTGAGGATAGAGGACTTGGGAGGCTTTTGACGGCGTTCTGGTCCTACTCCACGGCAGGGCCCTCCTCCACGGACGGCATTGTGGCTCTCCCTTCCTTCACGGCCGCCTCCTCCTTCACGGCCCCCTCCTTCACAGCCGCCTTCCTTCACAGTCCCCCCTCCTTGACGGTTGCCTTCTCCTTCACGGCGGCTTCCTTCACGGCCCCTTCTTCACGGCCGCCTCCTTCACGGCCGCCTTCTCTTCATGGCCCCCTCCTTCACGGCCACCTTCTCTTCACGGATCGCTCCTTCACGGCTGCCTTCTTCATGGCCGCCTTCCCCCTGGCTATCCCATACCACTTAAATAGGTGAGGGGAGGGGTTCCTCCCTCCCCCACGCGGCATCATGCATGCCTTCATCCCCTTGCGAGCTCCAGCAAAAAGGAGCTTAATAGCTCTTGCTATTCCCTTCTCCTCCAGCACGATAGTCGGCTGAAGGAGAGAGGGATAATTAATTAAAAAAAATTGCCTTTATTCAATTAATGACCTCCTATTAAGTAGAGGTTCATGTGAGGAATGCATGCCTAGAAATCGGGAATGTCACATTCTCTCCCCCTTGGAGGAATCGAGATGTCCTCATCTCGAGATAAACTGGGATATTGGTGGTTGAGAGTGCCCGCATCTACCCAAGTGGTATCCTCCTCGAGATAATCTTTCCATTAGAAGAGGCATTCTCTCAAGGTTCTGGATCTCAGTTTTCTCTCCCTAACATCTAGGATCCTATCAAGCCTTAGTTCAAGGACTCCTTGACTAGGCATTACAACTTGTTGGTCATCAAGTAAATGGTTAGGATTAGGTATATACTTCTTCAATAGACTGATATGGAATGCATTATGAACCCTTAGGTTCTCAGGGATTTGCAGTCTATATGCATTAGGACTTAAGCACTTGAGGATCTTGTATGGTCTACAATACCTTGGACTTAGCTTCTTGCAATCTCCTAGGGATAGAGAACTCTTCTTTGGGCATACGTGAATGAAGACTATGTTTCCTTCCATAAATATTCTATCTTGACACTTCAAATCCGCGTATGCCTTCTGTCTATCCTTTGCAACTTGGATGTCCCGAGAAAGGGAAATCATGAGCTTTGCACAATATCTTATGCTTAAGTGACTGGCTTGCGGGTATACATGCCTTATTTTGTAGTAGACAAGTCCATTATCAATGGAAAATTCCTGATATTTAGCTTGCAACTTCTGATTCTTCTCCTTGGTAGATATTTCCTTTATCATTGTTTGGTAGGCCAAATCATGGCATAGTTCCTCTCTAGCTAGTTCAAGTATAGGGTTGTTGGGCATAGATACTTTTGTAGCCAGAGAATTGGCCGTTGATGGATTCTACAAGATTAGGGAATTTAGGAATGCCTTGCGACTGAGTGTATCGGCAACTACATTCTCCTTTCCTGGTCGGTACTTGATTTCAAAATCATATTCCTCCAATACTTCAATCCACCGACGTTGTCTCATGTTGAGCTCGTTCTGGGTAAAAATCCATTTGAGACTCTTATGATCGGTTACTAGAGTAAACCTATTACCCAACAAGTAGTGTCTCCAAAGCTTTAGAGCATGGATGACAGCTAATAATTCCAGATCATGCGTGGCATAATTCTTTTCATGACTCTTCAATTTCCTTGAAGAGTATGCTACTGGATGACCTTCCTCCATAAGTACACATCCCAAGGCAAGAATGCTAGCATCAGTTATTACCTCGAACTCCTTATTGAGGTCAGGAAGTTTTAGAATAGGTGCTGATACCAAACTTTGCTTCAATTTGTCGAAGCTATTTTGTTCGGAAGTTGACCATGTAATAGAAGTCTGCTTCTTTAGTAAGTCTGTAAGAGGTGCTGCAATCAAGGCATAGTTTTTGATGAAGATCCTATACCATCCTGTCAATCCAAGAAAGCTACGTATTTCTTTGATGGATACTGGTATTGGCCATTCAAGCACATCTCTGACTTTGGCTGGGTCTACTGATATTCCCTCTGATGATACTATAAATCCCAGATATTCAATCTGACGCTTGAAGAATGCACACTTCTTCATTTTTACATATAGCTTATGAGACCTCATTGTCTCAAGGACAATCCGAAGTTTGGGGTTCATGATCTCCTTCCTGTTTGGAATAGACTAGAGTGTCATCAAAGAAAATGAGCACAAAGTTATCAAGATATGGTCTAAAAAATATCCTGCATTAATCTATTGAAGGTGGCAGGTGCATTTGTAAGCCCCAATGACATAACCAGGAACTCAAAGTGTCCATATCTAGTGTTGAAGGTCGTCTTTGGGATATCTTCTTCCTTGATTCTTATCTGATAGTAACCAAACCTAAGATAATCTTGGAGAAGATCTTAGCACCCTGAAGACTATCAAGAAGCTCATCTATTTTAGGAATATGATATTTGTTCTTGACTGTTGATTGATTCAACCCACTGTAATCAATACATAGTCGAAGTGTTCCATCTTTCTTTTTCTAGAACAGTACTTGTGCTTCCCAAGGTGAACTGCTAGGACGGATGTAGCCCTGATCTAGCAGTTGCTTGAGTTGTTCCTTTCAGCTCAATTTCTTCCGGTATAGACATTCTATAGGGTCTCTTCGCAATTGGCGCAGCTCCTATTACTAGCTTGATCTCATGATCTACTTCTCTTTGAAGCATGAGTTTTGTTAAATCTTCAAAAACTACGTCCGCGTATTCCTTTAGCCAAGTGACCAAATCACTTTACTTCTTTATCAATATTCATAGTCAAGACAATCGTTGATTAAAAAAAAAGTTTTATTCCATTCATATCAGCATAGCCTTTTTGAGATACAATTATTTCTTGGGGCGATGGAACAAGCTGATACATTAATTTGAGGAGAATAAGTTGTTGTTGCATTCAGTTACAAGAACTGAGTAGTAGTACGGATTGGGGTCATCAATTTTCAGGAATCGATAGCTCATTGGAAGATTAGGGTATATTTTCCTTTGATATCCATTCTTCTCATGACGTCCCAAAACCTTGATTCGGTCGGCAAGAATTCTTTGAATCACTTCCCCGTACACATACTTATTCTGGTTAACCCTTTGACCCCCGACCTGTAGGGTCGCATTTGCGTGAGCCTCAACAAAGACGAACAGCTTCACGATCTTCAAATCCTCCATCCACTTGATTCTCTTCAAGTTAATTTGAAGGTACGCAGGTCGATGGCCATCTATGTAATAGATCCTTGAAACACCCATCCATCTCCATTCCATGTACCCAGGCGATGGATTGTGAATACGGTCTAGGATGTTCATCATCTCAACCCTTTGTCGATAATCCGTGGAATGCATCACGGTCATAAACATGACTCGGAACACTAAGAACCTGTTCCATGCTTCATAATTCTGCAAGACAGCATTGAAAGTAAGGAAATGTTTGGGATAGTAACATTTGCTTTACTTATTCTTATTAAAATTTCTTAAGTCCTTTGTTGGTTTGCTCTGATACCAATTGTAACATGTCCCCTAGTATCATCCAGGACATGTCTTAGCAGTCCATCGGAAAGGATGTCTAGAAAACTCTGCCCGGCACTCCCATGGAATGTTACGGGTTTGGCGATCTAGGTTTTTCCGCGTCTGCCACGTAGCGGAAGTATCCTGGCCGTTTCCCACTTAGGATCAACCGGAATTAGGGTTTTCCTATTTGGTCATTAGCTAACAGCAACTAGCGTCAGACCTGAGCGAACTACTTTACGCAGAAATGCCAGGTTCAAAGCGGATTCACGCTGCACTTGGTTCAAGGAGAATGGGGAACGAGAGGGATGAAAAGCTCAACCTCTCTACCATAAGGAATAGTCCCATTCCGTTCCCCTAAAACAGCGTAAATCGGGTAAGACGTAACTTTAGGTCATCGCACTCATTTATTCGTTTTGATGATGATGATCATCCCGCTGTTCTTCGAGATTTTTGAGAAAAGCTCCCGGCTAACCGGGGCCACCCAACCGTAGGACGGACCCATGGCCCATCCTCCGCACTTTCCTCAGTTTGTTTTAGTTATGTAATTATGTAACACATTAATTTGACATATAACAACTAGCTTCTTTAATTACTCCTGTTAAGCACTTGTTCCTTCACGTAATCTTATTACGTGACATAGAAAAACAATATCAGACAAATTCTTTATTATCATTTCATCATTTTATCTTTGAAATACAAGGAGTTCCACCCGTAGGCTTGTCCATAATCCGCCCGAAGGCTATCCAATAATCCGCCAGGGATCACTATTCCAAGCTTCCGCCCATAGACTAGTATGCGGGCCTCGAGATCCAATCCCGAGTCACGTTAGCCTCTTGTGCAGGACCCAGAAGGCGAGGGATTTACGGCCAGAGCCCCCCCTGGCACCCAAGCGTCCTCTTGCTCCAAGTAGAGCTCAACAGAAAAGACCTCTCGCGGCGGGTTGGGTCCACGTTCCCGGCGCGGTCAACAACCCCCTTGGTTAGGGTTAGGCAGGCAGTTGGGGGTAACTGAAGTTGCCTCTCCCTTCAAGCTTTCAAGTTGAAGTATTAGATATCTTTTCATCCTTTAGTTCCTTGAGCAAACAATGCAAACAGTGCTTTCTAAACGGTTACAAGCACAATCAATTCCAGTGGTCGTTTATTTGGCCAATTTCTAAGGAGTGAATCCTTCTCTCCAAATGCATCCAGCATTCGATCCGGGATCAATTGCAACTTGGCAAGATGCCCAAGGGTTTGTTTGTTCACCCTATTGTCCTTGGGTTAGGGCCATACCCTGTTAACCCAACTTAACCAATACCTTAGGTTTTATTAACAGTAAATCCTAGCGACCATATTGCTTCAATTTATTGATTGATCATTTTCTTCTAAGCAAATACCTAATTTCCCTTTTCTAGGCAATTTTTCCCCAAGAAAGGTGATGTAACAGGATGACTACTCATCCTCTTGCAAGTGAAACTTGCGCAAGAATTTGCCAACCTCATTTCAAGAAATGGCAAAACTCTCCTGTGAACAAATCACAAGTCTATGCGACATTGCAACTTTTTGCACAAGTGTCGCATCTATTCCATGGGATCATTTCACCCATTGAATGGCATTTTCTGGTCACGGAATTATCTCCAGACGAGAAGCAGGTTTTAGGTGTCTTCTTACCCAACCCATTCCTAATTACACTAGGCCCGGTCCTAGGAATTCCAACTCAATCCGAGTTTCATCATTTGAACGAGTGATCCTTAGGGTAGAAACCTTAGATCGTTTTATGCATGAGCGTCCAATTGTGCCCTACATTCCGTGAATGTGGGTAGGACCTTTGGTTTAAGGGTTCGTCTTGGTAACAGGTGCATGAAACTAGGTCAAGTCCTTAATGTGCTAAACCCTAGCTAGCACTTGGAGTATATTGTATCGATTTAACCATCCTAAATGAGTCCTTTGTGGTTTAGGTGTTTTGGGTTAACCCATTTACTTGTCTTACGACAAGGACGAGCCATTCCTAAAGATATTGTCTTGATCTAAGAGGGGAAAAACTAGTTGCATTATGTCATAACTCACGTAAGTACGCAACTCATTTCCTCTAGATTCGCAATCCCTAACTACTCTTGTCAAGACCAAGCACCTGCTAAAATTCACATAACTTCCATTGATCCTACTAGGACCTGGACTCACGATTCATGCTACCAAGATTTTAGGGTTTTATGTTAAAATGAACCGTGCAGCCTTTCCCTAACTACATTTCTGAAAGAAATATTCGTACACTGAATGAATGAAATTCTTACGTGCGATGAGTGTGCAACATGCAATCCTTTTCTAACTACACGTAGTTAAATGAGATTTATGCCAATTGAAGCTAGAGTTAACCTATTTAATGCAGCCCTTAGAATTATTCCCATGCTTTGCTATTTCCTACGGGTGATAACGACTTCCTTAATGAATCATTACCAAGAAGATTTATCTAAAAATGTGACATGCCATTAATCTTTCCATGCCTAGTAAAAAGGTGTACCTCAATAATTTCAACCTTATAATGAGGCAACAGTTGTCCTAGGCTCGTCACTTTTGAATGCACAAAAGGAAACTTACTAATAAGGTCCTAAAAATGCATAGACACCTTATGTTCTTTTCATTCATTCCATTGAATGTACCAATGACCAATTTTCATATCTTGAGCTAATTCTAGTAAATTTTCAAATAGCCAATTCATTTTCCAATTGCATTTAACTTGACTAGGTGAATTTGAACATGCATGGGTGCTTCCTAATCCATGAAGTTATCATGACTAATTCAATACTTTTGTGTGGAATCCAAATAGATAAAACCTAGACTTGTGGACTCCGGGAAATATCCACGTAAATACTACGAGAAGATCCTTCCACAGGCGCGCCTTGTGACTTTTTTTTAGGGCCCATCGTGAATTCGATCTTCAGTTAGCCTTCATGGATTTCGAACTTCTTGCCTTGGCTTGCAGTCTTATGATCTTGGCCCGTCTCCCTCTTACACGCAATTCCCTTTGAGGTACGGCTTCCATAACCGAAGTACCGACTTGCGGAATTTGGCTTTGGAATGCCTTAGGGTTCTTGTGAAGGCCCTTTGTGAAAACGGAGGCTTGAGAGATTCTTCTCTTTGAAATTCCGGCTAGGAATGGTTTTGTGGGCCTTGCGGAAAAGGGAACTTTAAATCCCAAGCCTAGGGCCTTATACTTATTTTCTTCAAAAATCCCGAGGTAAAGATCTTGTGAAAAAAAAAAGGGGCTCAAGGAAACCGTCTTCTTCTCTACAAGACCCGAGGCGTTGAGGGCTTGTGAGGGATTTTGTATGGAGGCCTTATAGGCTTCTCTTCGAAGCTCGGGGGGGGGCATAAATTGGCTTTTGGAGGGTTCAATGGAAAGGGACCTTTAAACTCGGCAAGGGAATGGGCTTGAGATGGATGCAATGGGAAAGGGGCTTTAAAT
Source organism: Lygodium microphyllum (assembly GCF_053477565.2). Lineage (NCBI taxonomy): Eukaryota > Viridiplantae > Streptophyta > Polypodiopsida > Schizaeales > Lygodiaceae > Lygodium > Lygodium microphyllum. The sequence goes on from NC_141154.1 coordinate 6,331,494, forward strand.
CTTGGGGGTAAAATGAACTTATGGAGATCCAATGTGAAGGGGGATTTAAATCCTAGGGGTAAAATGGGCTTTATGGGGAATCCACGAGAAGGGGGCTTAGAGAAGCCCCCTTAGAACCTTCCTAGAGAAGCTTCTAAGAAGCTTCAGGAAGCTACGTATAGCGTGAGGATAGAGGACTTGGGAGGCTTTTGACGGCGTTCTTGTCCTACTCCACGGCAGGGCCCTCCTCCACGGACGGCATTGTGGCTCTCCCTTCCTTCATGGCCGCCTCCTCCTTCACGGGCCCCTCCTTCACGGCCGCCTTCTCTTCACGGCCCCCTCCTTCACGGCCCCCTCCTTCACGGCCGCCTTCCTTCACGGCCCCCCTCCTTGACGGTCGCCTTCTCCTTCACGGCGGCCTCCTTCACGGCCCCTTCTTCATGGCCGCCTCCTTCACGGCCGCCTTCTCTTCATGGCCCCCTCCTTCACGGCCACCTTCTCTTCACGGCCCCCTCCTTCACGGCCGCCTTCTTCACAGCCGCCTTCCCCCTGGCTATCCCATACCACTTAAATAGGTGAGGGGAGGGGGGTCCTCCCTCCCCCACGCGGCATCATGCATGCCTTCATCCCCTTGCGAGCTCTAGCAAAAAGGAGCTTAATAGCTATTGCTATTCCCTTCTCCTCCAGCACGACAGTCGGTTGGAGGAGAGAGGGATAATTAATTTAAAAATTTGCCTTTATTCAATTAATGACCCCTATTAAGTAGAGGTTCATGTGAGGAATGCACGCCTAGAAATCGGGAATGTCACACAACAGTAGGGTAGCTTCTCACAAGGTTTTACCATCCTTTGACCTTGAGGTATGGTTAGGTTAGAGCCCGATTCATGACATTTTAGGGAACCAGAATGGGACTATGCCCTACGGTGTCGAAGGGTTTTCGAAAGCAGAGTCGCGACCACAGAGGACTTTGAATAATTTCAGGATGGAAGATCAATCAAGTGAATAATCGAATGTTAGAGATTGAACTCATCATCAAACTGGTTCTGGCCTTCAACTTAGTTATGTCCTCTCAGAATTGTAGAAAGGAAACTGAAGACGGTTGAGAGCCTTTCCATCTTCTTCTTGGGAAAGTATAAGGTAATTTCTTGTCTGCTTAGGCTTCAGCACATCATACAAGTAGCTTTGTTTCAGGCATCTCTATGTCTGGATTGTTCTTCATACAAGCAGTTTTGTTTCAGGCATCTCTATGTTGGGAATGTTCTTCATACAAGCAGCTTTGTTTCAGGCATCTCTATGTCTGGAATGTTCCTCTAATTTCCTTTTTCTGAGTGATATTATCCTTTAGCATTCGATTTGTTCCTCTCTTCCCCTTTCAACTGTGAGCTGTTACAATGTCTAATATAGGAACAAGTCTTTGAAGAGTAGACGTTTAAGAGAAGTCTGTCTAGTCTTCCTCTTTCTTAAGTGGATAATCATATGGTACAAGCATTTTCGTCATGAAGTTGTAACCTTGCATAAAAGATCTTTCTTTACTTTCTAGTCCGACTCACAAATAGCACATCAGTTTGATCCATTTCACCGCCTAATTGCTCTTGGAGATGAAGCCATGTCCACAGGGAGGAGCTGTATGATTCTTGGCTTTAATCACCAATTCTTCTTTTGTTTTAGGGAACAGCTATCAAGCATTCAAATTCTCAGACGTACTGTATTCCTGGGTAAGTCATCCTTGAATATAGCCCTTGGCTATGTCAGTAGCCCGTCAACTGTTAACCAGACACACATACACCACACAATTGAAGACAGTAATGATGGCGGAAAACATTCGGAGACCTCCAGAGTTCGTCCTCTTTTCCTTACACGTCTAGCAATTTCGTCTATTTTGTTGCAGAATTCATCAACATCAGATTCTGAACCAGATGGTGCCCTCTCCTTTGTGCTTTCTTGCATCTTCCATCCTCTCCCTTTGTTTTAATCTGAGTTCATCCTAGAATACTGGCTGCCATAGGGTAAAAGAATAGCCCTTTGAAGCCCGACATATAATTTAAAGTGATGATTATATAAGTTGCGAGTGTTGGCTTGCGTTGATCTCCACAGACAAAAATGGAAATTGGACCGAAGCTTGTCTTCCCCAATTTGATCCTCTTCCAATTCCCTTGCTTTCTCTCTCGACTCAGCATTCGATCCTCCAAATCTTCCATGTGCCAAAATCTGTGAAAAATGCAACCAGACCTCAATTGCAATGTGCTTTTCCTTTTTCTGATTCCTTGATTTCTATTAGATTTCACCTCCTAGTTCGCTGTTTCAGTCCTGTCATCACTTTCCATTTATTCCCTCCATCAAGCATTGACCCTCCCTTTTTGTCTCTGTAGCTCCTCTGATTTTTTTTCTCCCTCTGCTTTCTGATCTTCTTCTCCATTCAGCTTCTTCCCCCCAAAAAGCCCTTTTCAAAAATAGCCCTTCGTGCATCCTTACTTTTCCCAACACCCCAATGCTTTTTCTTTCTTCCTCCCCTCTTTCACTCTTTCCATTTTCCTCTAGATTGTATGCTGTGGATAGAGCCAACTTGATTCCTAGTTGAGAGAAAAACTCCCTAGCTTCATTTGCATCCAATTCACCGCAATCTGCAATGATCTTACCCACACAGCCATACCTACAGAAAATTTCTTCCAATAAGAACTTACACACTGCACTAGTGGTCTTTGTTCTCAAAGGTCTGCCCTCAACATGATTGGTAAGATCCTCTCTATCCAAAACAATATATCTCATCTGCCATAGACCCATAGGCATAGTAACCAAGTTAACTACCCACTTATAATGAATGCATAGGGGATAGGTCAGATGAAGCTCATCTCGATGACGCACTGCCGAATACATCTGGCAGTCTCTGCAAGTCTCTACAAAGTGAGAAACATCTCTATACATGCCTTTCCACCAATATTTCTCCTTGATTTTCTCATAAGTAGCCCACACTCCTCTATGACCAGCCCAAGGACTCTCATGAAACTCCCTCATCACCTGTAACTATGTCTCTCTATCGCAGACAACCCGCAATGGTAATCCCCCTCTTTTCTTCGGATGCTTCCAAAGAAATCCATCCTTGAGAAAATAACCATAGGCTTTTCTTCTGATCTTCTTGAACTCTTCATCTGTCCATTCATCTCTTTTGCTTAGTGTACTAAGGTACTTGCCAATCTGCAACCAATCTCCAACATAGAGTTCTTCTATGAAAGCCACAATATCATAGACATGGCAAGCATGATCAACCATAGCAGCTGAAATTTCTGCATCATCCTCTTCTGCAAATAGTATCTCCTCATCATCATATCTAGCTCTAGACAGCATATATGCTACTGGATTATCCTTCCCTGCTATGTGTTTGAATTTTGGATTTAATGACTTGATGTATACATCCATCTCAACATAGCTATATCCGAAGTAGAGCAACTCGTAATCATACCTATCAATGGCAAGCAATCTGTCTCTACCACAACTGAAGCTCCAATAAAGTACTCCTTGTCACATTTGAGAGCCATAAAAATCCCCAGTAACTCTCTCTTGATTTGCGGATATCTCCTCTGTCTCTCGTTTAGGACTTTTGCCCCAAACCGAATAGCATACATGTTTCCATCTGCATCATCTTGACCCATAGCCCAACCTATGCCAATTGGACTAGTGTCAACTGTCAATACAATAGGCCTTCCGCAATTATAATCCGCTTTCCTGAGAGTAGGAGCAATCTGCAATAACTTCTTCAATTTCCGCATGGCTCTAGTGTGGCTCTCATCCCAATAGAATTTCTGCCCCTTTCGAAGCAGCTAATATAAACAATCTGCTATGTGTGCAAAATGGGGTATCCAAATCATGTAAAACACACAAGCTCTAATGAATCTCCGTACCTCTGAAGTGGTAGAACAATACTCCGTAATCTTGCCTATAGCATCCACCTTCTTAGATGAGGGTTTCCTGCCATAATATCCACACATATGTCCAACAATGACAACCTCATTTACTCCAAAAACAGATTTTTGCCCTGATAGTGTCAAGTTCACTTCTTCTAACCTGGCCAAAATCTTCTCACAAGCTGAAATATGATCAGCCACAAAGTATCTGCATCCCTGCTCATTTAGACTCTCATTCTTCTCTTCTTCTGCACACCCTTTAATGGGCACATCATCCAAGAAAGGCATAGTAAGTTGAGGTATGTAATCACGAAGGACCTTATGCATGGCATTCATCATATGTGCAACAGAATTAGTGGCACCTTGAGGCAAGGTACACATCCTAACAAGCCCAATAGGAGTTCTCATAGTGGTTATGTCCCTGCTTTCCAAAGCCAGCTAAAACTGATCATATCCCGAATACAAATCACCTAAAGAATAGATGGCACGTCCAGCAAATGCTTTTGAAAACTCATCCACAACTGGACCTATACCAACATTTTTGATAGTAACTCTGTTTACTGGCTACATGTCCTGTATAAATCAGAGAGTACCATTCTTCTTTGGAACCGTAAACCACCTATTTGAGTATGGTGCAGATGAAGGCTCTAGGATTCCCATCCTGATTTTCTCATTCAACAAGTTAATCAGCTTTGGAAGGTGTGCCTTAGGCACTGGAATAGGTCGGAGGTTCCATGGAATATGAGGAATAGTAAAGATCACCATAGGAGCCACAATATCCGAATTCACACATCCAATCTCATGCGGGAAAAAAGCAAACCCCCTTTCATGTCGCTCAAGCATCTCCTGAAAGCATTGCTTCTCTGTGGGTAGCAAGAATTCACCATTTTCAGTTTTCAATTCAGCAAGAGTCTCTGCTGAAAATGTATGGCCTATATACTCCGGATTCCTCAAATTTGGCTGTTTGGCAGCCCTCTCTATTTGCTGATCACTGTTAGGTGGAAGCGGTACAGCTACCGGCTTCAACTTCTTATCCACAGTCTTGTATTTCGTGTCAACCCTGGCTTCATTATGTTCCTCTGAATTACTCAAATCTTGCTATTCTGCACTCCAATGGCTGAATATCCTCAGCCCTTTGCTCTATGGACTGCATAGGAACAGCCCTAAACTCTGGATGCTAAAATATTTCAGCCCTCTGTATCTTTGTAAGCTGATCATAATCAGCCGAAAACTCTATTTGCTGAATTTCTTCAGCAATCAATACTTTTTGCTGAGTCACCTCATCCTCTGACTCTATCTGTGAAAAAATCTGCAATTTCATGAAACATGTCCAGGGATTGCACTAATACATTACTGTGACAACTCTGCATATCAGTTTTCAGTATATTTTCCATCTCTGTCATCGTATCTGCACAAATCATACTATCATACATCCCATCTATGTACTCATCATCCTCTAAAATTCCTGCATTTTTTAAAATTTTCTCCTTCCTGCATATGTACTACCTGCAAATTCTAGACAACTTAGAAGTCTTCTGATAACTCATCGAACTGTTTGCTAAAATCCCAACAAAACCAGAGGAGAAAACATTGTTGCCAGGAGGTGAGAACTCCAATCTCCTCTACTCTGTACCACCGTCGTCTCGCGAAACGGCAGTACCTAATGAAAACCCGAATCCCTCACAGTGGGCAAAGGTGCATCTCTAAGAGTATCCCTGTTTCTAACATGGTTCACGCACACAGTCATTAACTGTAGTGCTCTCATGCCATCTTTACTGCGAATTCGTGCATAAGCAGATCCATCATCCATTACCTTTGTTTCCATGTGCATCTCTGTGATGAATGGTTGTCCAAGAATTATGGGATAAGTGCATTAATCCTGCACAAAGAAATGGAAATCCTCCTCTACATCTACAATAGAAACCTTGACACTGGGACAGGCAGCATACAAATCACCTGCAATGTTGTTGGCGGCTCTCATACGCCACCCATGCTCTACATCCATAGGCCATTTGTTACTTTCATAAACTCCACAAACTATGAGATTAATCTCTGAACCATGATCCACCAAAGAAACATAAGGCACATGTTTCTCTTCAATTTTTACCATCGTCTCTGTAGTTTCCCTAGCCCAATGACTCCACAAAAAGTGACTACGTGGTATCAAGACAGGCTCATTAGTTTCAGCATAATGCATAGGCTGAACCCTCTTCTCTATCTGTGGAAAAACAGAAGCATTCTCAACCATAACCTCATTCTCATCCTCATCCAACTCCCCAATCAAAACTCCCTGTGTATCAATAGTAGGCAATGCATGTCTTTTCCTCTTCAAGACCTCTTGAAACTGATCTTGAAACTCTCTTTTCAAGATGCTCAAAACCTCAGAAATAGTAAAAGTCACCTCACTGCCAAGTATCTTGTCATTAAAGATTTTCTTCATGTCCATAGATGTCTCAATATCGGACATCAATCTAAACCCTGGGTGCTTTCTCTCTCTAGGCTCTTGCCTCTTTTCTCTCTTTTGAGCATCTTCCATCTGTCGTTCTGGCCCTGGTCTCAAAGACGGTCCTGTAGTAGGTGGAGTAACAAACTCACCCCCTCTAGTTTTTTTAGCTGCACTTGGATTTTCTTCATCCCTCTTACGCTTCTCCTCAACAAGTACATCTGCTCCCTGAGACTTATCCAAGTAGGCATAAATAGTGTACCTGTCAACAGGCGAATCCCAACCTGTCTCACATCTGATGCTAGAGCCTGCACTAGTCAAAACAGTTTGCTGAATTTTTCCCTTGTTTGTCATCTCCATAGCATAAGTCCATAATGCTAATTGATTCTCTGATCCCTTCTCAATCTGGACTCCATATGCAGAAGCATCTCCTCTAGCTGTCACATAAGAAGTATGCACAGCCATGTCATCCACTAATTTCTTCATTCTGCCTTTCCCAAAATTGATAGCAAGCGGAGCTCCTGTTTCAGTCAACCAAATCTTACCATCTTGTCCCCAAAATACCAAATTCTTCCTCCTTGCATCCTGAAAAGATTCACAATCCCTGCAATGCTGATGGTTCGTACTATCACACCAAATACATCTTCGATCTCTCCTAGGTGCACTAGGAGCACTCCTAGGTGCAGTAGGAGCACTAGAAGAAATAGTAAGCGGAAGCAAACTGCTCTTTCAATTTTCCCACCAATTCTGCTTTAACTGACTCTAGTGTCAAATTCGTTATGCATTTGATTATGTCATCAAGAGAGGAAGGCACCGATGGAGCGGATGGTTTTGGAGCAGAAGGAGCTGGCATCGGTCTTGGAGCAGGAGGAATAGGAGGAGTAGAAACAGTAGGCACTGGCATAGGCCAAGAAACTGGCTGAGGAGGAGAAGAAATAACAGGGATAGAAGTAGGCATAGGAGCATAAGACAGTGTCTGTATCATAGAACCATTCTGTAGGCGGGTCTTCCATATCCTCCTCTTGGTCAAAGTCGAGACTGCATCCTAGGCATCTTGCCAATCCATTTTAAGACCCATAGGCTTTGTGCGATCCTCAAGAAGCTCTCCCAATTCTTCCTGAAGAGCAGGATCTGCAGCTTGCAAGAAAAGCTCAACTTTCTCAACATCCAATGCTCTTTGTTCAATAGCATCAAGCTGACTATACCTCTCTTCAAATTCTCAAATCAACTCTGAAGCAGCTAGACCTTTGTTTGGCATGTAGACCCACTCTCGGAATGATCGTCGTGTAGCCATCCCAAAGTCCTCAAGGAAATACTCTTCTTTCAGGGCCTTCTTAAAATCTTGCCAATGTGAATTTTGAATAAAAAGATCAGTCACTTTTGCCCTCAAGGCGGGTCTGACAAGACGAAGGAGATACTTACTCATAACTCCAGCTGGAACTCCAAAAAACCCCATCTTGATCTCATATGTCTTCAAATATGTTGAAACATTATGGCCATCAAATAGCTTTTTCTCATTCTCAACTGCTTCAATCGCCTTAGTCGCGCTAATTGCATTCTAATGCTCCAAATATAGTTGCCTTTGCTGAGACAACTGTTGTTGATGCAATTACTACTGCTGTTGCATATACAATTGTGTCTGCTGATTTTGAAGCTGCATATACATAGACATATTCTGCAAAATCTGCTTTAGATCATCCATTGAAGTACTTGAAGCAGCAGTCAATGATGGAGCTAAAGTAGAGGACACAGCAGGAATTGTAGAAGAGGCTGAAATTGATGCTGAAGTATCTCCCATCTTGAAATTTATGCGACGCTTTCACGTCGGATTCACCAAAGATGTCGAAGGGTTTTCGAAAGCAAAGTCGCGACCACAGAGGACTTTGAATAATTTCAGGATGGAAGATCAATCAAGTGAATAATTGAATGTCAGAGATTGAACTCATCATCAAACTAGTTCTGGCCTTCAACTTAGTTATGTCCTCTCAGAATTGCAGAAGGGAAACTAAAGACGGTTGAGAGCCTTTCCATCTTCTTCTTGGGAAAGTATAAGGTAATTTCTTGTCTGCTTAGGCTTCAGCACATCATACAGGTAACTTTGTTTCAGGCATCTCTATTTCTGGATTGTTCTTCATACAAGCAGTTTTGTTTCAGACATCTCTATGTTGGGAATGTTCTTCATACAGGCAGCTTTGTTTCAGGCATCTCTATGTCTGGAATGTTTCTCTAATTTCTTTTTCTGAGTGATATTATACTTTAGCATTCGATTTGTTCCTCTCTTCCCCTTTCAACAGTGAGCTGCTACAATGTCTAATATAGGAACAAGTCTTTGAAGAGTAGACGTTTAAGAGAAGTCTGTCTAGTCTTCCTCTTTCTTAAGTGGATAATCATATGGTACAAGCATTTTCATCATGAAGTTGTAACCTTGCATAAAAGATCTTTCTTTACTTTCTAGTCCGACTCACAAACAGCACATCAGTTTGATCCATTTCGACACCTAATTGCTCTTGGAGATGACGCCATGTCCACAGGGAGGAGCTGTATGATTCTTGGCTTTAATCACCAATGCTTCTTTCGTTTCAGGGAATAGCTATCAAGCATTCAAATTCTCAGACGTACTGTATTCCTAGGTAAGTCATCCTTGAATATAGCCCTTGACTATGTCAATAGCCCGTCAACTGTTAACCAGACACACATACACCACACAATTGAAGACAGTAATGATGGCAGAAAACATTCAAAGATCTCCAGAGTTCGTCCTCTTTTCCTCACACGTCTAGCAATTTCGTCTATTCTGTTGCAAAATTCATCAGCATCATATTCTGAACCAGATGGTGCCCTCTCCTTTGTGCTTTCTTGCATCTTCCATCCTCCCCCTTCATTCTAATCTAAGTTCATCCTGGAATACTGGATGCCCGCAGGGTAAAAGAACAGCCCTTTGAAGCCCGACATATAATTTAAAGTGATGATTATATAAGTTGCGAGTGCTGGCTTGCGTTGATCTCCACAGACAAAAATGGAAATTGGACTGAAGCTTGTCTTCCCCAATTTGATCCTCTTCCAATTCCCTTGCTTTCTCTCTCGACTCAGCATTCGATCCTCCAAATCTTCCACGTGCCAAAATCTGTGAAAAACGCAACCAGACTTCAATTGCGATGTGCTTTTCCTTTTTCTGATTCCTTGGCAACTATTAGATTTCACCTCCTAGTTCGCCATTTCAGTCCATCGTCTTCCTGTCATCACTTTCCATTTACTCCCTCCATCAAGCATTGACCCTCATTTTATTATTGATAGAGATATTGTAATTTGGATATCTTGTATCCATATCTACAATCCCGGGTTGTGGGACCCTTCATATCCTATCGAGTCCTGTTGTCTATACATACAATCCTGGGTTGTAGGATTTTCTATATCTTGTTAAGTAATCATTGTACCTTGTGCCATGGGATTATCTTGAAATAAGAAATCTGGTGACAGATATTGCATCTAGTCTAGTCTCTCGAGCACAATCTAGTGCTCCCATAACAAATTTATCTTGTATTACCCTCATCTCGAATCGATGGTTGAGACAAAGCAAATCCAGAGCACGCGATCAGCTGCATTGTCTGGCCTGGCCCTTCAAAACACCATGACTAGACAAGAACTAGAACTAGAACTCAACGTTACATACTTAGAGGACTCGACTTCTTGAGCTCCCAAGAGTGGCATTGGAGAGATTAAGGGGCTCCATGGTGAGCCCCTCCTTTTATAGGTATTGGAGGGTGGCTAAAGTTATTTTAGAATAATGTTCCATGATGACATCAGATGATGCACGTGATGACATGGCATATCTTCTAGAGAGTCCTATCATGACATTATTAATGATGCAAACAATGATATATCATATCTTCTAGAAGGTTCTATGATGACATGTAAAGGGTGGGTTTGCATGGTTGGATCAACGATGTCATGTTAAGGGTGCATTTGCATGGGGTGTAGATTCATATGGCATGAGAAAGATTTAATCCATACACTTGATCATGGCATGTCTAGGTGACAAGTCACAAATTGTGACTATTGAAGTCTCCCCACACTGGTTTGTCTCTTTTTTGTTAAACCTCCATATCTCTCGCTCTTTCTCGTGATTCCACATTTGGTCCACCATTGAACTAGTATAACAGTCAACATTCTAGGAGCTTCACCAATCTTTGCTTCAAGCCATGAAGAGATCTTACTTTAAGATTTCATGGCTACCCCAACCCTTCACTCTTGAAGTATGGGTTGACTTTTCCCTTGAACCAAGCTTGTTCCCAACATTTTTCCTAGATTTTAGAGGTATCTTAGAGCATTTGTTGATGATCATTGAAGTTGGGAGAAATAGTAGAAAGGCCCATATCAAGCAGTGCAACTTGCACTAAAATTTTCAGTCTCTATCCTTGCTTGGATAGGGCCTGATTTTTCAGCCCCTATTCTTGCATGGACAACTCATGCTTCATTTGACTCCTTGGGTATTACGTCTCCTCTTTGGAATTGCTCCTAGCATTGGAGACTTGACCTTGAGATCCATTTGAAGTGCATATATTGAGCCATTGATTGAGTAAATAGAGCAGGTCTACAACACTATGGACAACATATCTGAATGCTTTGGGTTCATATAATACTTGTGGGAAAAGTTTGTAACTCCTAATGTTGATTTGATTCTTGGGATATATTTTTGGATTGTAAAATATCCCGAATAGCTTGACATTTGAAGATTTCTCTACTATAGCAACTTTTGGACAAGAAACATTCCCTATATAATAGTCTATGTATTACATACATGACTATAAGCATTTCGAGGATTCTACATGCATGCATTGATGCTTGGCATTGATATATATGTCAAGTATGATTATGATGAGCTTAGAACTTTGTATTTGACTTGGGTTGAGGACATTTTTGAAGTGGCTTATTGATACAATGATTCTTTACTTGTGGGTTGAAAGGTTATTGTTGATTTTTGCTCCCTAATATATTAAATTGTGTCTTTGGGCACCTGGATGCTATGTACTTGATGTATTGAGGTTTTTCGTACTCTTGGACATTCCAAATTTTCTTCTAGTGGAAGCCATTTGTACGTGCATTACAGAGATTGATTCTTTGAGTTAGTAGGAGACTTTTTATGCGCTCTTGGTTTATTCATACATTGTTTATTGCAAAGATTTGAGACTAGAGGCTAATTCACTTTTGAGCTTGGATACCTTATACCTATCAATATCAATGGCTTCTCAATGGTGGATACATGCTTGATATGTATTACTGTATGCATCTATATATTTGACACCTTGATATTTTGATAGTTCTTATTTTACTTGGTTACTACATTGCCGGTTGCTTTTATATCCTAGTTGCTACTTGGATATCCTTGGTAGTGGGAGCTTATTCCTTTGGTCATTTGCCTATAGATATATGGTCATCTACTTTAGTTTTATGGATAGGAATATTGAAAATTGTTTTTAAGCAGCTTCTTTGAGAACAAACACTTTGTTTGAACACTCTAGTGTCTACTATTTGTGAACAACTATATGCTCTTTAGTTCTCTACTTTTTACCTTCACTTTTGGCTCCATTTTGGGGCTATTTTTCTCTTTGATTATAGTTACAGCCCATACTCTTATAAGTTGTAGTTCTTTGTAGACATAATCGTAGGTTCTTCAAATTTATCCAATGATATTGCCATTTTCAACATTGAGAAGTTTAAAGATAAATTTCAATACTGGAAGACATAAATATGGTAGGTATTGGTGCAAAAGAAGAAAGTTAGACCATTGAAAGCCAATGGTATAAAGTCAAAAAATTGGGTTGGAGATCATTAGGATGAGCTTAATGAGTTATGTTAATTTATTATCATACTATCTTTTTCTAAGAAATTGTACTTCAATGTTATGATTAATGGTGGTGCATATAAATTATGGAAAAAAATATGTGATCTTTATGACAAGAAAAGTCCTAGATCTTAGTTGTATTGATTGAAGAAGCTTGTGGACCTTCACATGAAGGAGAGAACTTATATGTATACTCATTTGAATGAGTTCCACTCTATTTTCCACTAGCTTATCTTGTAGGGCATTCAATTTGACAATAATATAAACTCTTTGTTATTACTTGTCACGCTACCAAAGTCTTGGATAACATCCATACTACTATGAGTGCTAATGCTCTTGAAGATGGATTTAAATGTAGTGATGTAGAAAGTGCTTTATTTATAGAAGAAGTGAGCATGAAAAATATATATTGATGTAGACCGCACTTCTCATACACTTATAATTAAAGGCAAAAAATTATGGTGGAAATAAGAATGATAATCATGGTAGAGATTCACAAAAGTATTAGTCCAAGTCTCATGGGGAGTCTCACAGTAAGTCTTGTGGTCATAAGTCCTCTTTGACATGTCATTATTGTGGGCAAATAGGGTCATGTTAGGCCATAGTGCCATAAAGTATGCAATGATAAGTGAGTGTAATGAGAAAGGTGTAATGTCCCTGCCCGCTCCAGCATACAAACCCCCCCCTCCCCCCCAATTTCAATAAAATTAGTTTAAAGTTTTTATCTCCCCCTTGCCATCTCTGCTATTCATCCAAACATAGGTTATATCGCCTTCGCATGAGCATGAGTTCATTTTAATAAGTAACCTGATATTATATTTCAATAGTTAATGAACTCGTAGAGGATTTTAGGATAATTCTTTTTGTAACCATAGATGACTTTGCGTAGATTTATGCATATGACTCATTGAGGTTCACACAAACTCTTGCATCCAAATACAATCATTGCATCCTAGTGCTACATGACAAAATCATACATAGCATAAAGAGCATATAAGGTAACTTAAGGGTTATGCACATAGATGGTGCATGCATGGGAAAGATTATATGAAACATACATCGATGGTACACAGCTAGTACAAACAACAATCTTTAGGATTAAATCTACGATGCCTTGAGATCCATCCAATAGCGGCTATGTTTATCAATCCTATTAAGGGTTGGGCTAGATGCAACAACAATTCTAGAGCAAGCAAGGAGCTCAAGGATTAGGAAACCTCAAGCCAAGTTCTGATGCTTTTGTACTTGTTGGGAAGAAGGCTGACGTAAGTGACTACTAGGGCTTAGTTCTTGTATAGTATTTGAAACCCTAACATATGCCTTAGCCAAAAGAAGGGTGTGTTAAGTAAATTTTACATAGAATCGCTCCTAATCCCAAGGGGGAGAGCAAGTGCATAATGGAAAGGTTATCATGACTATTCCTACAATGTTTGGTAAATGATACCATTGTTTTTGTTGATTGGTCAACAACATCCTAAATGCTTTTGCATTAAACATTTATTAGGATGTGATTTGAATGATTATTCCAAGTGCTTGTGTTTGATGGTAAAAGCATGGCAGGGGTCAGTGATGACAAATTGCCATGGGGAATAAAGGAATGTTTTCTTGAAAGATGATATCAGGCTGATTGCCTTGATTGTGATTGATTCTTAATTGGATTAATTAAGGAAATATATTTTGTGCGGGTGGATCATCTTCAAGGTCACGCCGTGTTTCAACCTGAGAGGGCACTACTCGATTCATGGGCCAAAGGTTGAGTGGTTAACTCACTCCTAGGTCACTTGAGGTCAAGTGGAGCTGTGGACACCCCTTGTCTAGTCCAGAACAGAGTTGAAGATTGCCATGAGCCCAACGTCTGAAGGCGTTGAAGGATCCTATTCTAGATAATGGATGGAAATTATGGTACCATGTGATTTGGACCGAGTACTTTTGTTGGACAGAAGGGATACATAAATTCTCATGTATGCATAGGAGACAAAGATTAACATGAAGATAAGTTAAGGAATTTGTTTGAACTGGTCTGTTAAAGGATTGCTTACTCTGTATTTTATGTCCATGCCATAAATTATGCAGACGAGCCTTGTTTCCTAAAAGGCCTAATTAAGGAAGCTGATTTTGAATGTCACATATAAATGTGATAGACCTAATTAGAAAACTAAAGCTATCAAGAGAAGTGGGCGAAACTCCCGACGGGTCCCTCCTAAGATAGGGTGGTCCCAGAGAATTGGGAGGCTTCTCACAAGGTTTTACTATCATTTGACCTTTAGGTATGGTTAGGTTAGAACCTGATTCATGTCGTTTTAGGGGACCAAAATGGGACTATGTCCTACGGGCAGAGAGGTTGAGTGGCACATCCCTCTCATTTCCCATTCTCTCTAAACCAAGTGTGATATGGATCTGCTTCGGATTGGGTATCTGTGCGTAAAGTAAGATGTCTAAAACCCGACACTACAATGCTGTCAGGAGACCTTGACCCCTAGGAACCTAGATTTTAGGTTCATCCTAGTGGGTTATTTGGCCATGAACATTTCATTACGAGACAGAATCGGAAAACCCTAGGCAACAAACCCCGTAACATTCCATGGGAGTGCTGGGCGGTGAGGCTTAGATTTGTTTCTCGATGGAACACTAAAATGTGCTTGGACAGCGGGCAAGTTACAAAAGGAAAGGATTGTGTCTAATTCCAATGTGAAGATAAAGGATATAAATACCTTGGCTTAGTATTGGCTTCTTGATTCATATGCTTCATTCCATGTTACCCTATATCATCATTGGTTTCATAGCAACTATACTATTATAGATTCTATTAGGCTAGGAGAGATAACACTACATTTGATATCATTGGCATAAGTGATATTAGAACATAGCTGTTTTTTGATGTACATCATGTCATGGCGTTTACAAAAAAGTCTGATCTCAGCTAGATAGTTACATGATGAATGCGTAATAGGTAAATTTTGGTGATTTTGCGTAGAAGATCACTCATGGTACCCTTGTTTTTGCTAGAGGTGCCAAGGTTAGTAGCCCATGATTATCTTTGGGTTTTTTGACCATGTTTTGATTGTGATTGATCTTCCACATGTATCTTTATGGCATCATTGCTTGGCATATACCTTTGAAAGGAATGAAAGTACTTACTCATTTGTAGTATCTTCTGCCTCTTGATTACTCATGTGTTTGATTCATAAGATTTTTGTCTTTATGGTAGGTAGACATGTAACACTCATAATGGCTCTATGTGTGTGCTAAGCCTTGATCTAATCCATTTAGATATTTGTAGTTCCATCCTAGGCCACTTGTTGGGTGACATACAATATCTTATTACATTCATAGATGATTATTTGCATAGGGTTTGGGCCTATCCTATTAAAATAAAAAATCAAATCTTTTATCTACATTTAAATACTTTCTTGTTATTATTGAGCTCGGGTAACTTACTCATGAATATATGTGTGCATCACGTGGGTTCAAAATAAGGTATTTTTAAAATACCATTTTTATATATATTTTTACATAATGAAGGGTGTAATATAAAGAGATTATTTACAGATTGAATAGAAAAGGGTTATGATTTATTCATGAAAAATTCACAAATAAGGATATTTATTAATAGGCCTTGAACACACGTGATGTAGAGGATATACATATGGTAACTTCCCCGAGTTATTGAAAACTAGTCTAGGCATTGGTTGAAATGCTTATAGTTTGACAATGGGGTGAATATGTCTCTAAGGCATTTGAGTAGCTTTGTGATGAGAGAGGTATTGGGCATCCGCTCTATACACCCACCCCAAAATGGTGCTAAAGAGCACATGAATAGGACTATTTAGGAGAGAGTCCATAGTATGCTTAGTCAGATATTCTTATTGTAGTATTTTTGGGTTGAGGTAGTTACTACTGCCATGCATCTCATTAATAGATCTCCATGCACTACTCTTGGTGTGATAGAGTTACAAAGAAGATATGGTCTAGTAAGCCTCCCTTTTGTATGCATACTTAAGAGTCTTAGGATGTGAGACTTTCTATTATATTGCCAAAGACAAGTGCCATAAGTTAGATCCAAAGTCCATGAAATACATCTTTCTTGGATATGCTGATGCAAGTGAGATGGGTATCACCTTTGGGTGGTATCCACAAGCTTGAAAGGTTATTTCTAGCAATGTTATTATATTCCATGAGAAAAATATGCATATGAGACTAGAGAAAATGATTGAGCTATGCAAGGTAATCTTTAAGGAGGAACCTCTTGCTACAATATATCTAGTCCTAGTTAGACAGCTTGTTGCAAATCTTGATGGTATAGTAGCCCACGATCCACCTACTCTATAGGATGACAATGTTGGACATGCCATATAGGCCCCATTTCCAATCTTGAGACCTTCCCCTAGAGCCTCATATTCTATTGATCATTTTTAGCCCTCTATGCCTTGTGTCATGGTGACAAATACTAGTGAGCTCCTCACTTATGACAAGGCTATACATAAAGGTGATAGTCACTCTTAGGTGAGGGACATGAAGTTTGAGTATGACTCATTGTAGTAAAATTATACATGGGATTTGGTTCCTTTGCCCAATAAGAAATATGCATTGCTATGCAAGTGGGT
>NC_141154.1:6348360-6397950 GCF_053477565.2 Lygodium microphyllum
ACTTCAGTACAAATAGACAAACTGATAATTATAAAGCTATTCTTTATATTCTCTTTGATCTTTGGATTCTCCTTGATCTACATCTTCTCCATCCTTAAGACTTCTCTCTTTCTTTGGAAAAGTTACTTCATCTTCTATACTTTCATCCATCATCACTAGTTTCCTCTTAGTAGGTGTTTTCTTTGGTCACTCGAAGAACTTAAATACCTCAGGCACTCTTTTCTCCTTGGGCTTTAGAGGGGATGGACTAAATTTCAATGGAGAAAGCTTAGGCATTCCCTTCATTTTGGGCCCCTTTTGTTTGGACCTTGGAGACTTCTTTTTCTTGGTGGTTTCCATTTTCTTGCCTTTGCCCTTCATTGTTGCCTGTCCATTGGAATTTTTAGCTAGGATAGGGGAATTTGGGTCCATCGGTGTAATTTCCCTATCTAAAACTAGTTCAATACACCTCTCCCATATCCACCACATGTATGACTTAGGGTAGTCTCTACACTGTAAAAAAGCACAGAAGTTATTTGAAGTAGCAAGAGACTTTCACTATAAAAAGGATAAAGAATAGGAAATTTACATTCACCCCTCTACATTTAGTAACTTTGTATCTATTATCCTTGAAGTATTTGAAACCACTCTCCAGTCACAACTATGTACGTCATTTTGCAATGGGACCTCTTGAAGCAGAAACTTGAAAGGTCTCTGATCAAGAATGCTTTGAAAGCTAGTGTCCAAGTGGGTAGTAAAAAGTCTAACAACACTGCAGATATTAACTTATTAGCAAATATTATAAACTTTATTCAATAAAAGATAAAATAAAAAGTGTTTATTGACAATACATACTTGATTGGCCATGGATTCCTGAAAGAGAATTCATAAAAATGACCTCTCTTGCAGGAATGTCGATATAGATTAGGCTCCAGTGTCCTTTGCAAACCAAAACACAAGTGAGAAATAACCCTAAAGACAAATCATCAAGAGATAGAATGTTGAAGAAAGTACCTTTCAATATATGAAAAAAAAAATGATGGTTTGTGACACTATTGAAGTCCTTAAAAAACCTTGCAATATTTGAATCACATTTTGAAAACAAATCCACAGAGAGAAGTGGATCAATAACAAATATACCCTTAGCAATATCAATGCTAAGAGAAGCAACATATGCCCTGCATACAAAGTAAAGAATGAATAAGAGAATGAGTGCAATATAAGGACCCTTGGAAAAATTCATGATAAATAAAGAGAAACAAAAGACCTTACCTCAAACAACAAAAAACTATTGAATCTGTTAGTTGAGTATCCTTTTTCTCAAATAGGATCTTATCCTCTAGAGAAATGCTGAGGTAGTCTTCTTTCTCATCATAACTAACAGAAACATTCATGACCATTTGGCCGTACATTTTGCCCATCCTCTCGTAGTTCACTGAGCCAAGAGACAAAATCTTTCTCTGCCAGATCAGATCCTCATTTTCTATTACCTCTTTTATTTTCTACTCCAAGACAACCTCCTGCTCACTTGCAACCCTTGTAGGATACAAATGGGTAACCTCTTCAATCTTGGGTGCTGGTGGCTCTTTCTACTTTCTCCTGGGTGGAACATTAAGGATTTCAAATGCCTTTTGATTAGTTGATGGAAGAGGCTTCAAAACCTTGTCAAACCTATATCTAAGTTTGCTAACCATACTAAAGTTTTTATTCATTAATGTAATTCGATGTGCATGGGAAACTACAATACAATCATCATTCATAAAATCTATTAAAAAATCCTATGCTACCTCTTGCAAGCATAGTAGGGTAGACAACTTCCATCTCTTATTGAGGTCATCAACAGAAGTAATAGAGGACAACCTATCAGATAATCCTTGACCTGTCTAAAAAATGTAGCCTTAGGAATGAGGTGACTAGTTGACTTTTGAGCTTTCCTTGTCTCTGCAAAAAACCTTTGCATGTAAAACCATCTTAAGTTTCTCTTTTTCCTCACAAGGGCTTCCCTGGGAGGCTAAGAGTGAGGAGAAGCTGAGGGCTCAAACTCACCAGATAACTTGTTCTCTAAGGATTCACCTAAACAAAATTTACCAGCTAGTGTAACAAAAACAACAATTTCTTCAATTGTCTCCTCAATAATTAGCTCAAGACCTTCTTTAAAATATTTCTTCACCAAGAACTTCATTGCAGTTTGTTTTGTCCTAGGCATTGAAACCCACACACCGCGATGAAGAGGCTACAAACAAAGACAATCGACTCCCATCACGCCGAAACAGAGATTAGGAAGCCTTGAGCTCCTGCTTCTTGCTTCGCAATAAAGGTTGGCCCAATACAATGCGATAGAGTGAATTTGAGTTCCTCTTTTTCCCTAATCGCTTCATATCAGCGGATTCCAATACAACGAGTGCAATGCGAGAAGACAAGAAGAAGCTCTATAGCTCCAATATGACGCGATAAAATTTGTTGATAAAGTTCATAATGTATGCTATCGCACTATTTTGGACAACTCGGAAACTCTACAGCTTTGGCCAATAAACGCAATGAAGGTTGTTGCTAAAGTTGGTGAGGTATGCAATCGTGTTGTTTCAAAGAACTCAGCAGCTTTCAACGTTATTTATGCCGGACGTACAACACCTCTGTCAATCGAATACGCCAGAATTGTCGGATGAATAGAAGTCCTGACGTAAGGTTTGAATTTGTGTTTGCATCAACTGAGAAGTTCTTATATACAAGAAGTTGCTGATGTCCATGTGTCATGTTCTCATTGGCCGTTTGATTAGGGTTTTTGGAACGTTCCTTCTTCCCCCCTCCCGCCTATTTAAGGCCACCCAAAAAAAAATTCACACTTTTCTTCCCCATTTCCTCGCACATTGAATGTCTTCAACTCTGTCTCCGTCTCCATCTCCTTTCACGCGGTGCTCTGAACTGTGTGTCTCCTTCTCCCCTCGGCTTCAACCAATATCGAACCCATCTCCTTCTTCATCACCGACACCCCCTCTATCACCCCTTGCATTCTCCGTCTTCAATCTCCACATCGCCCCCTCCATCCATACTCCATCACCCCCTTAGTCAAAGTCGTCCTCCACACCTGCAGACACATTCCTATCGCATCGTATTCCCAACTCATCCAACATAGTGTGAGAAGATAAATAGAAAGCTTTTGATTTTCTTCCTATCACGTTGTATTCCAAAATCATCCAATCATTTTCCTACCCTTATGAAAACGGCATGATGCTAGGGTTCAAAGATTCTGAAATGCTTCTATTCGCATCATATTCCTAAATCCTCCAACACGGAGCAAGTGCACCACTTCAAAAGGCTTATACCTTGATATTTGTGTTGTATTAGGAGGCAGTCTAAAGCCACTAGTGCTATTGATTCTCAAGAAGATGTCTGGTACAGAGATGTCACACATGTCTGTCTCCACATCTATGAAGAGGAAAAGAGTCCTTGAGCCCATAGTGACAAAGGAGTTAGTTGCCTCAGATGTTTCAATAGCATCTTATATGTGTGTGAAAACTGAAGGTTCAAGCAAGGATTCAAAGAAGGGAAAGGCTTCAAAGTCTCCTGTGAGGATCCCAGGGCTATCTAAATTTACGGATGTCACAGCCTCTTAGAAACTTTTGGATTTTCTCATAGAAAACAATATTGACATTGATTTCTATCCAACAGCTAGGGAGATTTTCAATCCATAATGGGACCTTGATCAAGTTCTTAATTTCTCAAATGACTTTATCAAGGAAGATTTTGCAGAGTTTGAGGAGTTGGCATATCATGTTGTTCAATTGGATTCCAAGGAGTATGTTCACACCCTTGTTGGAATGTCAGGCAACACTGAGAAGTCCTTGTTTACCAAGAAATGTGGTTATCATTCTCTTTATAGATTTTATTCATTTGAGTTATATTTTTTACACTCAAAAAAATGCAAGCTTATTCTTAAGTCTACTGCATTCATTGTATTTGCCCTTGTGAAATACCCTCTCAAATCTGATGAAAAGCATAAAGAAACCTCAAAGTTATCCAATTGTTGCCTTCTTAAAGAGATTGTAGACGAAGTTGATTTTGAGGAGCAACTAGACACCCAGATGGAAGCATTAGTTGCAAAGGACTAGGATGTTTCTAAATTCAAAGCAGAGTCAGTAATTGAAGAGACCACTATAGAGGTTGATGAGCCATCTGACACTCCTTCAAGCCTTATCGTTCCATCTTTTCCTACTTTCCCAATTAAAGACAAGGAGTACACATTATTGTCTGATCTCTAAATTCTTTTCAATTTGAAAGAAGATTATTTCTTGTTGACAGTTATTGCAGAGCATCTGTAGATGCAAAAGGCATAGTGGATGTTGAAAATGAGTCCAAGGAGAACTTACTTAAATTATATACTCAAATGTCTAATGATAAGGTTATAGATGCATCAAATGTTTTTTCCCTATGTTTAAGCAAGGTTAAAGATGCTCAGAGATAGTTACAGGTTGCTGACAAAGAGTTTGACCAATTTCAAGAGAAGCTTGGAATCTCCAATTTCAGAAGAGAGGAGTTAGAATATGTAAAGGAGCTTAAGGATGTCAAGGAGACATCAATTAGCTTATGGAATCCAAGGAAACTTGAGAGTGATGAAAATCAAATGGTAATGCATTCTTTTTTTTTGTGGAACCACATACATATTTTCATTTTTTTTCATTCTAAGTGTTGCTTTTATATATGGAGATTGCAAATGAGGATAATTTCTTGGGAAGAGCCAAAGGATCAAGAGTTGGTGGTAGTTCCCTAAAGGATGTTGCACTTGGGCATTGCATATCGAAGATTGATCCCAATATTATGTTGGTTTTGCATAGCACTTTCTCAAAGGAGGCCTCATGGCCAATTGTCTGTGTTAAAGCACTTACAAGGATTCTTGGATACTACAATGCGCACAAAGTTATGTTTTTGGAAAAGATAGCAGCCATCCAAATATTTGGTTATGGTCCCAGCTTCTTTGCCTCCGGGGCTCGATAATTCCCTGGTATACTCATATTATGTTTTAGCAGCAAACAAAACAAATATCAAATCCATAATTGGATACAAGAGAAGAAAGTTTTTACATTATAGAGGAAAAATTCCTGAGGAGGATGAGGATGTAAAGGCTCTAAAAAGCTAGCCATGTATATAATATTTTGAAAATAGTATCAGTTGATTTCGCCGCATTTATTGTATTCTCAATCTTTAAGTTGTCTTTGAAAAAACCAATTGAATAACTCCTAAAGGACATTGGTTTTTGTTGCTCCTCCTCCATGTCTAGTGCTCCGAAAGAAACACATACATGCTTGGTAGTAAGATTTCTCCATACCCTGGCTATTGTAAGTTGCTAGGGCCCTTGCTCTTCCACAAAATATGGCCCATGAATAAGAAGAATATGCTATGACAACCCAAAAATAAATAATTAGTTTAAATCATTAAACCTTATTTTCAAAGCAAAAAGGTTCAAATTTATGTCTATCTTATGAAGTAGAAAGGAATATCCTTTTCTCCCCAAGCTTCCTTAATTTCTTGAACAAGATTCACGATTGAACGTTTGTACTCTTCCAAATAGTTAGATGTTATCTTTTGTTCCCTTAGCATTTTTAAAAATATGTCAAGGTGTCTCCAAACCTCCATTCATAGGAATGCAGTTCGTGGTGTGCTAGCCACATTTTTTGTGATTGCACACAACTCTCTCTAGCACTTCCACAATGCACTCATTTGTTTACCAGTATGATTTCCTAGAAATTGTCTAGCTTTTGCACCCCCCATAGAGACATCTGCTTTCTGAGGTGAATGTGGCCTTCATGAAAACCCATTTTTGACAGTAAAACCTCACATTTATCAATGCAGTCATCTAACAAAGATACTAGTTTTATTGAATATGCATAGTCAAGATGCAATCTAAGCAACTTATCAATTATTCTAATCTATGCATGTAATGTACAAATATGAACGTTCCTTAGAGAGATTGAGAGAATAGGATCCCACAAGCCATCCACGTTTTTGAACTTGCTCAAATCTATAGAGTTCTGAGTTGGTGCTGGCCGCAAAGTACTCCATTCTTTGGATCCCAAACTCTCCATGTAATAAATACAAGGATACTTTGCATTGGCCTCATTACTTAATCCAAGCATACATTTGATACTTTTTAAGCTAGCACTCATATGCCATTCAACATTAAAACTACCAACATCATCGATATCAACATTTCACCTTCACTTTGAGACTTTATAATATCAGGAATATCTGTATGAGAAAACAACCATTTCGAGATTTCATGACTTTCAGTTGGTACTTGGGCCGCACCAATCCACCAAAGCTCCATCTCGGATTGTATCTTAAACTATTATTCTTGCCCCGAACCAGTACTGTAATCCAATGCCCTGTTCATGGTACAAATGCTGACTCTTTCTATTTTTTGTCCCTTTTGAATCTATGCTTCATCCAATTTTAGTGTGAACTTCAAAATACTACCACATTCTTGGACAATAAATTTATACATATGGACCATTGCAATCTGGACTCTTTTAAGATCAATCCAAATATTGTTAAATATGTTGTATTGAAAAAAGGCCTTTGTTTTATGTTTTTCATAGGGCATAGATCCTTCTATATGGATATACTCCCCAAAAACATCTGGAATCCTACGATTCATAGTTGTCCTAGCAATTGAAATTACAAGAGACCAAGGCAAACCAAATGCACTTATTCTATGACATTTAAGATTTTTAAACCACAATTTAGAGAGAGCACAATAACCTCTATGACTGATATCCATACTGTCACATGTCTCCACTATTTCATTTGGTTTATTTGTTCCTTTTAAATCTTTCACTAACTCTTTCAGAGTTGGCTTCTCAAGTCTACATTTTTAGGTGATTTAAGAATCCTTATAATGTTCTTCTTTGTCATGGTTTCTATAATAAGCTTGATCCTCTCATCATTTTCTTGAATATTAATACCTGAAAGATTAGAGACACATTTATTTGTAAGATTTAGTCTCCTTTTCTTCACCCGACTACACAAGTCCATTATATTTTTAAGTGGTCTTTTTCTCTATCTAAATCCTATTGGATTTTCTTTCAAGCGCAATAATTTTTCTTGCAATGACTGATTAGAGTTTTCTAGATTATCAACCTTGTCCGCTAGCTCATAAATAGTTTTCTGTGCCAATGTTAATGCTTCCTTCATTTCATGCATTTGTTCTCTAAATGTAAAAGATGCAGAATATAACCTCATGCAATAGCCAAGCATCCCATCACAACCGTATCCAACATACCTTATGAAGTTGTGAATATTGTAAAAATGAGGATGTTTACCTATAGAAGGTTCCGGAGGATAAATATTTTCATCCATCCATAAGTCTACATGCTTCTTTCCTTGTAATCGCAACCTATTAGCTTCATCCTTGTCCAATAATGCTCGATGGTGTATACTCCTCCAAGATGAATAGACATGATCTAATTGAATAGTAAGTTTATGCTTGCATGGTGGGGTTGCGTTTGTATTGCTAGAAGAGGTATTGGTAAACATTTTGGTAGGAAGCCCTAAATGGGGCAACAATATCACACAGAAGGAAATAGAACCACAGGAAAGAGGGGTGCAGAAAATGAATGTCAAGGAATAAACAAGCAGCGTCTTTTGGTGCGAAAATTTAAAAATACAATATTTTGCAATTTCCAAGAGAGTAAGACAAAAAAGGTGGCACTTAACGTCCATTTAAAAATTGAATATATTTAATACTCGAACTATTAAATGAATCATACATTCTCCCATTAATCATGTTCAGGTAGCCAAATTTGGAGGGTTTTTCTCTTCTAAACCTCTTCTAATTAGCAACTTAATCATTTTCTTATGAGTGCCGTTTTGAAATATTTTTTGGCCCTAGTGGTTAAGATGCTCTAATAGGTGACTCTACCTAAGGTATGGTTGGAAGATTGGTAGTGGGGCTGATGCAATGTGTGCTATATGTAGGAGATAAGTTTCCCTTTTCTATTTCTTCTTGAAATAGGATAAATAATTTTTTTCACTCTTTTCTATAGTCCTTTGGGGAAAAATAGCAATGGTATATAATCCCGGGGGGTTCACTATAGATGTATGGTATCATGTGAGTGTAAGGGAGAGGGGTTTTCATAAGGGGACACTTAAGCGTATACATTAGAGGTAGACCCCTCTTAATTTCCTATATTGAACTTAAATTTAAGGAGGGGATAGAGGGAAAAAAGAAGGGGGGATGCATTTGATCACTCTCTCCATAGATTGGTTTCTCCATGGCATACAAGAGACCTTGAAAAGTAAGGTTAAAATCCTAAACCCTCACATAGTAGGATTATTGAATTAATCATAGTGTGGGAGGGGGGGAGTTGTCACTCTCCCATGGTTTTGGTAGAGAGATTCAACTCCCCTTCTTCCAAAGAGAGCTTGGTGTCTACTTGGTATAGTCACTTTAAGTATAAAGAGGTTCGATTCCCCTACTCTCTCTCCTCATGTGGTAAGGGGGCACGGGCACTCAAAAACATTGCGACGTATACTTCGATAGTATCCAAGTGCCACTACATAAATCACTTTGTGATATGACCATTTTGATACTTTTAATTGCTTAGGATAATTCTAACTTTTAAAAAGAAATTTAATATATGTTCTATGAATACTTACATTTAAGAAAGGGGATACATAAAAAGTCATACATGTATATATCTTATAAGCTTAAATAGGGGGATATATTAGTCTTACAAGCTTCATAAATAGGGATTTTTTTAGAAGTCCTTGTGCGCAAGTGACATGACTTATTTACTATGAATGAAACCCCCGTGCATATAATAGTGTGGAATCAAATGACATGTCTTAAGGAAGGAGGCTTGCACCTTAATGAAGTACATATCAAGAATTGTAAATTGAATCTCTCTCTATCAAAATCTCTCTTTTGAGGATAAATTGTAGACAAATGTTATGTTTCATTACTTCAAAGAAGCTATACTATTTGATTACCACCTATAACCAATACATGTAGTGGATAATTTGTGCTTAGTGGAGGACAATGCTAGAATTCCTACATCAAAAATTGCCCAAAACCTAGCATGCAACCAGAAGTCCATCATATAGAAGGACTATTTGAGGAAAGGGCACTAGATGGATGAGGGGGGACTATTATCTATAGTTTGTATTTTGATTAGTAAGGGATGTCATCAAGGAAGGTTTCTTTCCATATGAGGCAAATTCATCACTCTTCCTAGCCTAGTGCAAAGAAAAAGTCCAAACATAGGGAGGTAGGGATAGAGACAAGGCAAATCCATCATATAGGGATAGAGGGATAGGTGATTTTTCCTATCTAATGATGACTTTATATTGCTAAACTCGACCTTGGAGAAGGTGAAGGAGGACTTGCCAACATTACATGTCATAAATGTTGATGATCCACTTGTACGTTGGATGTACCATGCAAGGAAGACCTTGGTAAAAACTTGAATATAGACTAGTTTATGAAAAATGTAAATAGCTAAAAGAAATAATAGTCAATGGATACCTTAAGTACCTAAAGAAGTCTTGTGAGGGCCACTATTTTAATAGGATATGCACATAGCATACACAACCAACACTCGAAGGTATGCAACTATGGATGTCCTACCATACATCTTCTTATATGGAGACATATGATGCATCAAAGCTATAGGTGTCATATTCATGATATGGATTGCAATACGTACTATCTCAATCCAATAGGTTAAGGGCATGTGCACTTGATTCATCATTGTCCTTGGTACTTTTACAATAATTCTCTTCTTCCTTTTTGCCACACCATTTTGATGTGGTGTATACTTGCAACAAGTGACCCTCTTTTGATTCCATAGTGTCTCAAATCATAAGAGAACTCATTTGTCATATATTCTCCACCATTATTTGATCTCAAACATTTTATATAGCCCCCAAATTACTTTTCTACCATATCCTTAAGCTCCAAAAACTTTTCAAATGCTCCACTTTTGTGTTGCAAAAAATATATCCATGTCATCTTGTTAAAGTCATTATTGAAAGTGATATAGAACCTGCATTTCCTACTCAAAGAGAATTTTTGACATAGACCCCAAATATTGGGATGCATCATTTCCAAAGGATAGCTACTCACTCTTCCCCTCTTTGAAAATGGAAGTCTAGACTCCTTGCCAAACTCAAAAGCCTCACATACATTATCATAATTTACATATCCAAATTGCGGAAGTCCACAAACCACTTGCCTAAATTGCATCTCTTTAATCCTTTGCAAATTTACATATCCAATCCTTTTATGCCATAGTTCTACATCTTTATCTTGTCCATGCCCTGTCTCAATATACATAGAGATTTAAATGATAGGAGTGCATCCATCCAAAGAAAATAATCTACCTCTCTTTTGAACATGAGTAATAAGTTTACCAAGTCTTCAATTCTTGAACCCTTCAATGAAACAACCATACTTGTTTAACCTCACTTGCAATCCTTGATCATCCCTTTGACCAACTAATGTCAAATTTTTTGTGATAGTAGGTAAATATAAGGCATCTTCAAGCTAAATTTTTATCCCATTTCTAGTCACTAAAGGCACACTCTTATGCAATGTGTCATCTCCTATGCCTACAAAATCTTTAGTTTACATTTCTTTCTTTCTATCAAACCATTTTGCATGGTGATTCATATGGTTTGTAGCAACTGAATCCAAAAACCAATCATTCTCTCTAGGAGGGTGTGTCATACTACCAACTACATGCTCCACGGTGAAGAGATGACCTCTAGGTGATGAATCACTTCTACAATCATAGCCATCACCGCTATATCCACTTGCAGAGTGCCCAAACTGGGTCCTTCCTTTACTTGTAATGACAACATCTTGCTTATGAAAGCACACTCTCTCAAAGTGACCAAACTCTCCGCAATAATGATATGCACCATCTCTTTGTGGACTAGAGCATCCTCTACTCTAAAGTAGGATATGAGCTATCATGGCCTCACTGATGATAAAATACACTATCCTAATTTGCATTCTTTCCAATGCTAGATGCATTGAGGCCCAACTTAATCTCTTCTATGAATAAAAAAGCAACCAACTCTTTAAAATTGGGCATAGAGCCTCCCCTCACAGAAATTGAGGCATCAAGGGACTTGTTAGTTGGTCCAAGTTTGTTTAGAGTGACAAATACCAATTCATCATCATCAAACCATTGATGCATTTATTGAAGCAAGATCTTTTGTAACCTATTTTATTTTTTCCACATAATCACCGATGCTTCTATTTCCTCGCCATGCACTATGCAACCTCTGGTTTAGTTATATTTTTCTAGTCTCCATGCATGTGCCATATATCTTTTTAATGATTTTTCAAGCATCTTTGCAAGTATTTACCTTTGTTATGTTTGAAATTAGTGTCTTTATATCCAATGTAAGACATTCATGCTTTTGCTAATCCAATCCTTGTACACCTTTTTCTAATCTTTAGTGGGCTTATCAAGTAGTTTTGGGCACGCATCTTCACACACAAGCAAGCAAGAAGGAGAGAAGAAGAAGAGACCACTTTTTCCACACACCAAAGAATGAGCTCCTCATTCACTTTTCAGGTTTATATACAAAACTCTGAATCCCTTGGGCACCCATCCCCTTTTTTACATGACCGGGCATCTTGCCAAGGCCCTCTTTACCTATTTCTTCTAGTTTCCTTATCCCTTCACCCATGTCCAATTAGACTTTACAACTTATGGATAGGAAGGGATGGTTGCAGTTGGTGAAACTGTTGTCGCTCATATCCTCTAAGAGGGCTATGCAAAAATATGGCAGGAGCGCATCATGCATCATTAGCGTAGCCATTGCACAGCTATTTATGCTGGCATTGAGATAAAAAAAGAGTGGTGGGAGGTGGTGTTCCTATGGTATAGGCTCATGTCTAAGTAGTATCCTAAGTAATCTCAAATAATTACAAGTAGTAATAAAAGTAAGATCTAGGCAAAAAGTGAACTCATTGAGAAAGTGGGAAATTATCCCATAGATCAATTTTGGAGAAGGTCAAGGCATCCTCGGGTTGGTTGCATTTACATTATATATCTTTAAAAAATCATATCTGCCATTGATGTTAGGGTTGAAATTCACTACTACCCTTCTTGGATATGGCTTATGTGTGGGGTCATTTCTCTGTAAGGGTAGTGTGTTGCAAAATGACATCCAAGCGTCCATATTGTCATTCCAAATTCTCCTTCACCACTTTGGTTGGGACTCGTACCCTTGAACTGTCTAGGGCACCTCCATGACTTTGTCTTCCCAGTATTTGGGTGCCTCCATTCCTCATCGTGTCGGGTTTTTCTACCTCTTTCTGGTTCCACCTCTACTTACAAGCCTTCCTTGCACGCTTATTACCTCCTCCACCACTTTGGTCAATAGCACTTTGCATAAGATGGAGGGGAATTTGAAGGGTTGATGGCCATTTTGCACTTTGGTCGATAGCACTTTGCATAAGATGGAGGGAAATTTGAAGGTGAAGTTGAAGGGTTGATGGCCATTTTCTTTTTGCTCCCATACTATGAGCTCCCCATTCCAATCCACTATGCAACAATCCACTCATGGTGGGATGGGCACTCTAGGGCTATTGTTGGTTGGTCTTTTAATCTTCTTCTTCCCTAATCCAATATCCTCGCCCTTTTCTTCTTGAGTTCTGTTTTTCTCTTGTTGGCAGTGGTGTCCACTTCTTGCTACACTTCTCGTTGTGGAGAGGGAGGTTACGGTACTAGTTCCTCTTCTTATTGTCCCATTTGAAACTCTAGCTTCTGGGAGTGGTCTCCGCATTTCAGCTTCACTCCTCGGCTCTTGTGGTTCTCCTCCCTTCAAGCTTAGTAGGTCCACCTCTTTGACTGTTAGTCCTATCCTTAGAAAATAATCCCTTTGCTCTTATTAGCTTAGGCTGGTCCCTTCTTTCTGCACTTGAGCACACAACCCATACCTTATTGCTATGTAGGTGATCTCCAATTTTTTCTTTATTAATTCAATGGCCTCCTCCTCCTTTGACTATGTGACAACCATTATAATGTTGAGGGAGGCACGTTGTTGGGATTCTAGTATTGTTTGTGTGGCCTCTACTCTGCTCTCCACTAACACTCTATTTCCTTTTGCAAGGGCCAAGTGGCTCGCTAGGTCTTTCACCCTTTTCTCATTCTTTGTCACCCATTTGTCCACCCTTTATTGCATCTCCTCTAGGTTCTCATGTTGTCTTTGTGCTAGGGCCACTATGGTCAGTTCTAACACTTTCCACTTTTCTATTATTGTATCTTTTTTCTTCTTCAATATTTGATCTCTCTCTCTAACCTCCCTTGCTTTTCTACTTCCATTATCAGCGTACCTATTATTTCATGCATTTGTTTTTTATGCTCCTCTCCTTTTAGGGCTTTTGATGCTTCTTCTTCTAGGTCGACCCATAGCTTGTTGGATCTTGTCCATTCGCCCTATCAATTCTTAATTCTGCACTACAAGGATGTAGAGGCAATCAACTACCAGGACC
The DNA here is from genome assembly GCF_053477565.2 of Lygodium microphyllum. Taxonomy (NCBI): domain Eukaryota; kingdom Viridiplantae; phylum Streptophyta; class Polypodiopsida; order Schizaeales; family Lygodiaceae; genus Lygodium; species Lygodium microphyllum. Next base: position 6,361,847 of record NC_141154.1, read on the forward strand.
CACAGACTGCTTATTGTTCAAGCATTTCAAGTGAGCATGAATGGCTACCTCTCACGTAGTCGATGCACCATCCCTCTCTATGAGTGTAGTGAACTTACCTTGATGCTCGATTGAGTTGCTTCCTCTCTCAAGCACTCCAATAGCTCCAGGATTCATGATGCAAGCTCAAGCATCCTCAAGCCTCTTTCTCCAAGCTCCATCCTCTATAGCCACGTGTGAGATGAGAGAAGAGAAGAGAAAAAGTGAAGACGGGAGATGGTGGAGGGCTTCACCTCTAAGATCCCTCACCCTCACACACTCCTTTCATCGCTCACTCACATTCTCTCCCTCAAGCACTCACAAAGAAAGCACACAAAAAAAGAGAAGAAGAGAAGAAGAATAGTCCACTTTGCCACACACCAAAGAATGAGCTCTCATTCAATTTTTGAGCTTTATATACATGCCTTAAAATACCATGGGCATCCATCCCCTTTTTACATGGCTGCACATTCACCTTTACAATTTGCATGGGTGAGATCTCGACGCTCTTAAAATAAATCATGGTGCACCTAGCTCTCTTTTACAAAAGTATTGACTTGCACTTTTTCTTGTACGCCTTTCTCATTGATTTAGGACTTTTCTACACTTCTTGTGTTTCCATATTTTTCTTGGCGCGCCTTCGTCTTCCATTTCACTTTTTCCTTGGCCTTGTCTTCTACTTTAGATTTTTTGGATTTTCCTCATTCATCTGATGGTTAACATTACCCCCTCCTAGATGAGTGTCAGTCCCATGGCACTGATGGGGAGTGGTTGGAAGGGATGATGGGTGTAGCTAGATGGCTTTTCTTTTTGAGTTTATATACAAGCCCTGGTTTAGGGTGTGTTGGAGGGATTTATGCATTTGAAATTGAATATTGTGTTGGATGGATCCCTGCATGGAGAGAGGCAGATCTGCAGATCCATCTTTGAAATTGAAGATAAAGTTGGATGAAACCCTACATGGAGAGAGGTAGATGTGCGTATCCATCTTTGAAATTTAAGATAAAGTTGGACAGATCTGTGCATGGAGAGAGGCGGATGTGCGGATCCATCTTTGAAATTCAAGATAAAGTTGGACTGATAAATCGTTTGGCCCTCCACAGCTGTGTTCTCCTACGTTGTTCCAAATGAGCTTCTTCATTCAATTTTTGACTAGGGATGCCTCGATCTGCCTCTGTCTCGATTTTCTTTCATGGAAACATTGCCACATAAAATGGCCCCTCTCGCAGGTGGTTGTTAGTCTCGAGACATTATGGTTTTGAGGTGATGAGGGTTCAATGAGAAAGGGTGGACATGAGAGTCAATGGAGATGGGGCTGTAGAGAAAGTGATCTTGGAAAGAAAAAAATCACCTGGTTAGAGTGGTGGGGACCGGGGGCGTATTGCATGGCTGATGGGGCTGCCAAAGTTGGTAGTTGAGGCCTTTGTTTGTACCTAGAAAGAAAAGAAGGTGCACTACCTGGGAGTGTCTCTGCCTTACCATGGAATGTAGAGTGCACATGCTTGTGGAAGTGGGAGATGGGTCACCTTGGGTACTTGGGCAAGCCCTCAGTGGTGTCCCACACTTGAGGACCTTGTTTGTGCATAAGGGAGGTGCAGTGCAGGGGGATTAGGGTGACAAGTCTACTAACCATAGGCAAGAATTACCTTCCTAGGTATGTCTTGCCCTTGATGTGCCCTAAGCATGTGTAGTGGGGAATCAAAAAGGGCTAGGGACTTAGTTGGCCAACCAAGGCCACCAAACATACTTAACTTGAGAATCCCTAGGTGTAGTGACTATGACCCTTGTGCATCCTAATATGTTTACGTGTCTTTTCGTTTCCATGTTTTGTGATTGCCTTTTTGGCTTTGTATCTCCTTGTCTTTGTTTTTCTTCTTTTTCTTTTCTTTCTCTCGTTTCTTTTTCTTTCACTTTTCTTTTCTTTTTCTCTCTTTTTTTTCGTCCAAGTTACATGGTCATGGCATGAGTTAGTCTTCATCATATCGGAGTGGGGTGGAGAAGGGGGTGTAATAGATTTGTTAAGGAATTATTGGCTTTGGAGGTACTACCCCTTGAGGTTTAGGCAGACCTAAAGGGTGGTGGTGGAGAGGAATGGATGATTGCAGCAGGTAAAGTAGCTATCATTCATATCCTCTAGAAGAGCTAAGAAAAAAGAAGGTAATCTAGTATCTCACATCATCAGTTGCCATCGTGCAACTATCCATAGCGTTAGGATCAAGATGGAGTATTGGGAGACCATGCTCCTGCAGGGTGGTTCTTGCCTAAGGAGTATCCTGAGCAGTCTAAGGTAATTACAAGTAGTAATAAAGTCAAGATTAGGGCATGAAGAGAATTTGTTGGTGAAGTGGATTAGGGTATCATACAAGTTCTCTGATGTGAAGACGAGGGCATGTCATATGTAGTACAATGAGGATTATAAATTATAGGGAAATCATAGTGTCCATGGACACTAGAGTCAAAATCCACTCCCAAGGGTAGGGCATAAAGGTTGGGTCATTCTGCTCGAAGGGTATTGAGTGTCACAAAAGGCCATCTAAGTGTTTAGGTTGGCATCTAGACCCTTCTTCTCCATTTAGGTTGACATTTGTAGCCATGCACAGACCTTGGCACTTCAAAAACCTTGTTTTGAAAAAATTCAACATCTTCAATGGCCCATAATGTGGGGTTCTACTCTCTCTCCACCAGCCATTTCTGTCTGAGCCTGCTTTCAAAATTAATCACCTCCTCCACCACCTTGATGGGCAAAACTCTATGCAAGATGGTGGGGATATGGAAGTTAAAGTTGAAGGGGCTCCTCGACATTTATTGCCTCTCCTAGATTACAAGGTCGGTGTGGAAGCTTGATGGGGCATCATCCTCACATGGTGCAATAGGTGCATGGGGTTCCCTCACTCCCTTGGCATTCCATTTTTTCCTTTTCTCCTCCACCATTGGTTTTCTTCTTTCCCTCAATTCCACCTTTCTTTCTGCGAAGGTGTTTGGGTGTTGTTGCTCTTCAGGCTGCCAAGAAGGAGGTGGTGGGGAAAACTCTTCTTCGTGTGGTCCCATTCCAAAGTTCACATCCACCTCCCTCTCCTGGCTTGGCTCATGCTGCCCTTGTTTGATGAACCTAAGTGCATCCACTTCGTACGAGGTTAGGCTTGCCAATAGGAGATAGTGGCATTGCTATTTCACACTTGGGCCAACTCCCCTAGGTTGTGGCAACATTTGCAATCCTGGTTTCAGTGCTCTACAAGCCATTCCTAGTTTTCTTTTCATGCCCTCTATGGACTCTTTCTCCTTTGCGTGGGTGACGTCCAATAGAGTATCCGGGAAGGCATGTTGCTACATTTGGAATCTCACTTGGAATCTCACTTGGGTGGCCTCTGTTATTCTTTTCATGGCCTCTATGGACTCTCCCTCCTTTGCTTGGGTGACGTGCAATAGAGTATCCGGGAAGGCATGTTGCTGCATTTGGAATCTCACTTGGGTGGCCTCCGTTATCCTTTTAGCAAGTATTTTTCTATTTTTCTACTTAAGCAAGATGACATGCCAAGGCTTCAACTCTGTTTTCATTTTAGTTAGCCCATTCTTCTTCTCTCCTTTCCATGTCTTCGAGGCTTTCTCCATGCCTCTAAGCTAGCACTGTCAGCCTTCGTTCTTGATCTTCATTTCTCCCTTGAGCTTTAGCTACTCTTCCTTTGCGGAGGCAGCTTATTAGGTTAATATTTCCACCTCTCTTTCATACATGCGAGCTCTTTCCTCCCTCATCTCCTCCAATTCTTCTTTGGCTTTAGTGATTTTCTCTATCTTGTAGATATTCATAGCATGCCACAGTCTCTTCATTGTGCCATTGTAGACATCGTATGGCCTCGGTTTCTTCATTCAATTGCACTTTCCATTTCGCTTCTATCTCTTTCTTAGATTATAGCTGCTCCTTTAGCTCGTGAACTTCCCTTTGGGCCATGGCTATCTGATATGTTTTCTCCAACTAGAATGTAGCCAAGGCCTTTTTTCAACTTCTAGCTCTGCTACCACAATTTTTTCACCTCCTTGACTTTCTCAATTGACAGAAAAGCTCCTTGACATACTCGTCATATTCTTCAGGTGGCCTCATTGTTGCAGGGATGGAGGTTGTGGAGCCTGCTACCTTTTGTTTCTTTAGGTCTTGCCTTGACTTGGCGTCTGTCGCAACCATCCTTTTGGTTCCTACCAGAGGTTTCTTCTCCTACTCCTGGTCCCATTTATTTATTTACGAAGTACTCAACCCAAGCCATTAAGTTGTTGACATCCACCTGGGTTGTAGAACTAGGAGTGGAGATGGCAATGGTGCTGGCGGGCGTCAAGAGAGTGGGAATGGGGGTGATTAGGGCCTTGCCCTTGCCTTCTTGCACTACAGATAGCACGAAATCTAGCACATGGGTGCTTGAGCTCAGCCCTTCATCTCTGATTGGGCTTGCATGTTCCGGATCGTCCTACCTGGACTGCTCCTCAATGAATGTGTGTGTGACGAGGGCCATATCTTCTAGGTTGAAGATATGTTGGAACTTAAACTAGTTGAAGGCTTGTGTTTCCATCGAAAGTCCGTATTTTGCATGCTCTTCTTTTGAAAAATGAAAATTTTTTGCCTTTTCTTAGCCTGCCATGATGGGTACCTATCATGAAACCATATTCATCATTAGTGTTATTCAAAATAATTACAAACAAAAGGAAACAAGTACGTATTTGCTGAATTGAATTGCTCAAGTGTAGATATCAACTTTTTCTTCCACTTAGTTTGTTGATTTTAAATTTTATTGACCCTTTCCACACTCACAAGTTGTTCCATCCTACCAACGTGTGCCTTTGGCTTTTGGTTGTTTTGGCTTTGGGTAGCGAAATCTGGGGGTTACCCTCATACTAGCCTTGCACTTGCAATAAGGTCTTGGGGACCCATCACGACTTAACTCTGCAAGGACATGGGTTTGATCTTGATGGGACCTAAAACGGGCCAGCACTGGCTCGTGCACTAGCCGGGCCTCCATCATGCACTCAACAACCCCACGGCCTCGCGGCCAGGAGCGTGGATGACACATACATCATCTTCCTAAACATTTTGCATTTGCATCACGTCTCGTAGTCCAACTCTAACCCAATTAACACTCCTTAGAGGGAGTCCCAACACATTGCCAAATAGCACAAAATACAAACATAGGAGGTCCTCCCACGGCTGATTGCCGCTACCTCACTGCGACTCTCCTACACCTTGGGGATTGGCCCCTCGATGCGTCGCCAAACATATATATCACAATATCGCACATATTTCCACTTAAGGTACCAATTGATCGTATCTACGAATGTACCATTTTCCTCACTTTCTTTCCCTTAAGACCCAACGCCTAGCCTACAACTTAGGATATCCTGTCTCCCACTCAACGTTGGTCACGATCTAGAGAATATAAGTGCTATGCATCCAAGAGGTATTGTCTGATACCCTGTAAGTTTCTTTATGATTTATGCAAATTGTGAATGTCCATGTGCTCAAACAATTAGGAAAATCAGCATTTGTGCACATGTGGAAGACATTTCTTTCAATGATTTTGACTATCGCTCGTATACGGCGTTGCATGAACCTAGCACCGAGAAACCCTCGTGCTACTAGGTTCTTAAATTTTAATTATCGACCAACCTAAATGGTATGCATAAAAACTAGCAAGCTTTTCATCATTTCATTCAACATTTAAACACCTTTTATACACTCTACCCCCTCACCCGTTTAGGTTGTGCATTATTGATCGGTTTAGGGTTCATTTTTCGCATTTTTATTATATAAAAAGCAATAAAAACTCACTATAACATAAAGTTAGGGCTGAAATAAGCCTAAACCTCATACTTCAGACCCCCCATACATCCACGAACATGGTTCTTATTTTTCCTTAATTTTCGGCACTCAAAATCCATTTTTTCCCTATTTCTCCCCCATTTTCCCTATTTTTCTTGTATTTTTTGCAATATTAAATAACTGAAAATTCAAAATGAGTTGTGGGTTGTGGCCCTTAGGTTCATTTGTAGAAAAACCACAAATTTAGTTGGTGTGTCTTATTATATTTTTCATTTATATATCAAAAACACCCAATTTTTCCATTTTTGGCGTGTTTTACGGATTTTACACCATTAATTTCAGTCACAACACTTATAATTTTCTGATTTGCTGAGCATAAACTAATCAAACTCATAGCAAACAACAACATAATGCATAATCATCCCATGGGAACAAATATTCATGAAGTAAATTGCATAAAACATCAATTTTCTTTGTAAAAATGAAATAACCGTTCTTTGCGGGTTGTGGGTTTTTATTTGCTATGTCTCGGGACTGATTTCTAGCAGCTATGAATTCTCATGACAGTCCACAATCAGCAATCTTCATTCCTCTTGAACCACGGAGCAATCCAGTCTTCATTGGACAAGCATCCGTCATCCATTCTTCTTCTTCTTCTTCACCACATGAATCTGCCCTTAGAAGAGAGAGAGGGAGGAGAGCGAAAGACTGAAATCAAAGATCTTCATCAAGAGACCTTCATTGGAGGAGCGAAGCACGGTGATAGAGTCAGTAGCAGGCAGAGGGGAATGAGGGGCAATGATCATTTGCAGGGGTTGTATTGAGGTTGCATCTTCCCCCTCCATCCATCAAGCGCAAATTTCGGCGTGATGCAGGCGCCATATTCTCCTCTCTCTCTCCACGATTTTTTTCCAACATTTCATGTGGCATTTCATTCTTGGGCTCCCAAGGGTCACTTACTCATTTTGGCCAAATTTTGTCCACCCCTTCGTATCTTGCCCGGTTTCTTGGCCATTTCCCCGTCCGGACTCCGAATTGAGCTCTGAAAAATCCTGAGCGTCCGGCTCGGCATCCCGCATTGGCCGATTACTCTTGTCAACCCACACGACATTCTGGAAATTTATGAAAAATCATTAAGTGTTGCTCGGGCATCCTTAGAGCACTTTGGCACTTAAAATCGTCCTAGATCGAGCCGCCGCCTTTAACGTTGAATATTTTTTCCTTGATATTCGTAATTTTTAGCTATTTTTAAGCACTTCTCGACATCAAAATTCCACTCTCATTGGCGACCACGGGATAGGGCGACTCAGCCCGTCAAATCCCACAATATATCTGCACAACACAGCCAAAGGAAGCATCAAGATGATACAAAATAGATACATACTAACACACACCACAATGCTCACCCTACCCCCTCACCAAAACCAAGGCATGACATCCACAAGGAGTAGGCCTAGCATAATTTGATAGAAGATCCAAAGCTAGTCACTAACCAACTGCTCCAACACGCCCAAACTAAAAAGAACTAGCAAAGAGGTTGCCCTAAGTAATGGTCTGAACTACCTACCTAACTAAGGACAACACAACTAGGAGCTCCTACTAGGCGAGGACTCCTATAGCCTGATCAAGAAGTATTTTCTTGTAGCACATTTCTTCTTTTAGGGTTTTTTTTTTCTTATTTTATTGACATACTCGGGCATGTAAAAAGGAGGGAGCTGAGCGTAGTGACCCAAGGAGAACATGGCATCGGCCTCACGTCTTGTCTCAGTACCCAAGAACCTACCAAGCCCTCGCAAGGCGATACTTAATCATTTTCTAATGCTCACTTTTATTTTCGCTCTAACCTTCCTTAGTTTCTTCTTTTCTAGCAAGATGCCACCCCTAGGAAGACAAGGCATCGGCCCTGGGTCTGACTCGTCCCCATGAACCTACCAGGCCTTCGCAAGGCAATGATCAACTGCTTCTAAGATTTTTTCATTTTCTTTTCTGTTTATAGGGATTAGAACCCCTTTTTACACACCTTTGTATGTATTTATTGTATTTTCAGATATTCAGGGTTCTATTTTCCCTATCATCATTATTTTTCTTTTGGCAGGCTTCCCTAACTGCCTCACAACTAACAAGGACTCTTGAAATGGTTGCCTAGTAGGCTAGCAGAACAGGGTCACTAGGACTCCCTTATAAAATAGGTCTTTTGATGTCTGGCAATGTCTTTACAGGAGGCAACAACTACTCAGACCTCCCTCAGACATACTGAACCTAAACCTCGGCACTTCATGCCTTGGACGCCAGTCCCCCATAAGAACCAAAAAAACCCCCTTAACAAGTACAAAAACACATATAGCATAAAAACCACAGTACTCATAAAGGAAATATATCACCTGGATAGGGCCACAAGAAGCTTCCGCGCAACAAAAGGCTCCTTCCAAGATCTTCTCGAACCTGTCTAGTACAAAACTCAAACAAAAAACCATTAAATGCACCTGCACTAAACAGACAATTGGCCCTCTTGGCCTAATGGAATAAAACACTTCACTACCAAACTTAATCGGCCCTCTTGGCCTAACGAAAAAAAAAACATAACGCCTTGCAAAACGGGCCCTCTTGGCCTAACGAGATCAAACAAAATAACACATACACATCCTTCCCTGGAATAATCTAGATATACAATAATAGGCTCCTTCCAAGGAGGAAAAACAGGCTCATAGCCCTAAACTAAATGCATAAGATTATGACCCATCCCTCCTGCATATATAGCAAGAGGCGTACGCATAACATGTTGTCTAATTAACCTATGGGTCGAGGATAATAACAGTAGATTGGTCTTGGCTACTCTTTGCATCACCCATATTAACCATCGTCTGCCATATATTGCATGTTCTGATAACATACCCCACAAGCGATCGGGTCCAGTTTCATCATTGATCACAATATCCAAACTAGGACCACAATTAAAGAAGAGGTCTTCCTCATAAGCAAGATTTGCTAATGAATCCACAAACTGATTCCAGTAATGTGGAATCAGTTGAAAAGACACTCTCTCAAACTCTTCAAGTAGGGCCATCGCAGTCCGATGATACATACAAAGAATGGAATTCCGCACTGTGTACGTCCCATCTAGCTGATTCAGGATCAACTGGGAATCCCCTTTTACTAATAACCGATGAATACCACCTTACTTGGAAATATGCAGTCCCATAATCAAGGCTTTATACTCCACCATATTGTTAGTGAATCCTACCCAGAGATAAGCAGCTAACTTCATCGTCACTCTACATCAGGGATCTCGGAAAACTACTCCAATACTTCTTTTTTTATTAGGGCCCCTGGACGCTCCGTCAAAATATAATGTATAAATCCACAATGGGTTTACACAGCTGGCCATCGCGAACCCTCTATTTGTAATTATGGTAATCAAAGTTTAGCATGTTGAGAGGATGAACTCACGGCTCCATCCCACCTTCTTCATTGAACTCAACAGGGATACTCGTCAAGAGTCGTAAACAGTGATGGCAGAAGACTTTAATCTCCCACACAAAGGTTCCATCTTCTTGCTCAATCACTTTGTATCCTTTGCTCCACTAGATAAGTTTCCCCTGATGGTATCTCTGCTCCAGATATGGGTGCTCCAAATAAGGGATTAACCGACCCATCAACCAACTTTAAGCTCTTCCGCAGGTCTCAAATCATTCCTAGCATGGACCTACAATGCATTTTCTTTGTATTAGCAGACTTAGAAATAATAAGGTTTAATCTTATTAAGATTAACCTTATTTTTAAACTCTACTCCCTGTAGATCAGCTAATAGAGCCGTAGACCTATTTTTCCCTAACCTCACAATCTTGTAGGGGCCATCCCATTTAGGTTCCAGCTTCCCTGGAAATAGCTCCCTACGCACATCATAATAGAGGACTAATTGCCCTTTTTTAAAGGTATATTTCTTCGCTCTAAGGTCATGCAACTGCTTCATTCGATGTTTGGCTACCTCCTGGTGTAATAGGCTCTGCAACTTTAGCTCATCCAAGTGGGCTATAGTCGTGAAACGTTCAAAAAGGGAATCCTCATCTCCCAAGGAGTGGTTAATTGCAAACCGTATGGTTGGCAATTCGATCTCAAGGGGTAACACACACTCTTCCCCATAAACCAATTTGAATGGAGTATGGCCGGTAGCTCGCTTGAACGTGGTATTATATGCCCATACTGCCACATACAGCTTCTTGTCCCAGTCTCATTTCTTCTCAGAGACTATCTTAGACAAGATACCCACAAGCTGTTTATTAGTACTTTCAACTTGCCCATTCGCTTGTGGATTATAAGGAGTCGTTTTATTGTGCTTGATTTGCCAAGCCTCTATCAAGCTTTTAATCACTTTGTTCAAGAAATGAGTTCCACGGTCCGATACTAATTCTCTCGGTGGACCAAAGCGGAAAATAATCTGTTCTAATAGGAAACTTGCAGTCTCTTTTGCATTGTCTTGCCTCGTCGCCCGCGCTTCTGACCGTTTTGTAAAATAATCAGTGGCCACTATAATATACCTCTTCTGGGTAGTAGACGACGGGGTAATAGGACCCACAAAATCAATGCCCCACTTCTCAAATGGAAGAATAACCATGATAGGCGTAAGTGGGCATTTTCTATTCTCTCTATTATCATGCCTTTGACATGTATCACATCGCTTTACATACTCAAAAGAATCTTGGAAGATGGATGGCCACCAATATCTAGCTCGTAAAGCTTTCTACGCCGTCAACCGTCCCGCGAAGTGCCCTCCACATGCAGAGTCATGACACTCCTCCAAGATAAAAGAAACCTCGTCAGGCATCACACATCGACGATAGATATCATCCACACCCTGCCGATATAGTGTCCCTGCGAATCAAGGAAAACTTCAAAGCTTGCTGTTTGATTTTTCTCTTTTCAGACTTTGACAAAACAGCTCCTGTCTCTCCTGTTGATAGATAATGCGTAATGGCAGCATACCAAGATGGAATAGAAGCTGTATCAATTTTAAACATTTCCTCAATATCGCTTCCTTCAGCCAAAATCTCTTTCGGCTCCCCGAAATCCACAAGGAATTCCACAATACCCTGCAACCTCGGTGGCTTACTCTTAATCTCATAATCGAACTCATGCAAAGTAATTAACCACTTTGCCAAACGATCAGGCGGCTGCAGCTTGTTCATAAGCAATCTAAGCCCTTCCGCCTTTGTATAGAATACTACCTTTTCATAGAGGATGTAGTGCCTGAATTTCTTAGTCCCAAAGACCATCGCAAGACACAACTTCTCCATGTAGGTATAATTGATCTCTGAAATGCCCAATTTTTGACTCGCAAAAGCTATCGGATGATACCACTTTTCCTCCCAAATTTGGGCTAAATACTATGCATAGTGGCTATTGAAAATATATAGAACACCTCGCCTCTTTTAGGTGCTTTTAAAACGGGTGCTTTTACTAGATCTTGTTTCACATCCTCAAAAGCTACCTTACAAGGATCGCTCCATTCAAATGAAAAGCTAAAGGATAATAAGTTTGTTAATGGCAACGTTCTTTCTGCCAGGGCATTTATAAATCTTCGATAGTACCCTATCGATGACAGAAAGCTATGAACCTCTTTCGGAGTGCGTGATGGACTCATAACAACTATGACCTTGATCTTTTTGGGGTCAGTTGCTATCCCTACTGAACTGACCACATGGCCCAGAAATAGCCCATAAGGTACTCCAAAGAGACACTTCCGTGGGTTAAGAGCGATACAAAATTGCCTGCAACACTCAAACCACTTTCTCAAAATAACCAACATCCTTTCCCTTATAGTGGCTGCCCCCAGGTCATCAATAAATACTTTCAACTCATCTGGGGAGATGTCACAAAAGGTCTTGGCTGCTGTTCGTTGCCACGATCCAAGTGCATTGCACAAACCAAAGGCCATCACATGGTACGCGAAAGTACCAAAGACAGTAATAAAAGTTGTTTTCAACTTGTGCTCTTCTGCAATTGCCATCTGGTTATATCCTGCAAAGCAATCCATGAATGAATATATCTCCCTACCCGCTAATTGATCCAAAATCTAGTCAATAAATGGCAACGGGTAGTAATCCTTAACTGTCTGCTTATTCAGCTCTCTAAAATCCACACATAATTGGATTTGGTTATTTTTCTTCTTCCTGATAACAATGGGTGAACACCATTCTATGTGTTGAACAGGGAAGATTAATCCAGCTTTCCTTAGCTTCTGCAACTCCTCAAACAGCCCGTCCCTCAATTCAAAAGACATACGCCTTACCTTTTGACACACAGGATGACTTCCTTCTTTTACAGGAATAGTATGAACAGCTAGGCTAGGAGGAATGCCTCTCAACTCATTATAACTCCAAGCAAAGATATCGCGAAATTCTTGAATCAAGGACACATAGTCCTCCCTTTCTGCTGAACTGAGCATAGACCCTAATTTAATTGGCCGTGAATCATTCGGCGTGCCAAGGTCTAACTCAATCACATCCGCATCTCTTATCCTATCTTGCGGTTCTATTGGCTCATTTAGAGTTATCTGATAGATATCCTCTATAGTGGACCCCTCTTTAGATTCATCGCTGGATGATGTCTCACTACCAGATGGATCGTCTGCTGTCTCTACTTTCATAGACGATAAAGGAGCTCTCTCACTTTGAGGATACTCAGGATAAGCATCGACTATTACTCGATTAACACCTCTACCTAGAACCACTCGACCAGCGGGTATATTGACTTGACAGTCTGTTTGTAAGATCCAAGGTCTACCTAGCAAAACTTGATAGCTAGGGCATCCTGCAAATCTTATCACCCTAAAGTCCAAGAAACATTCTACACTCGCAACCGTAACATGGACCTTAGTAACGCAACCTTCTGGTTGTCTTAGACTATCATCAGCCATTCTCAGAAGGGTGGAGCTGTCTTTCTGAATGCCTAGACCCAACCTCTCCATCAACTCTAAACTCATGATGTTGACGGAGGATCCACTGTCTACAATGGCATGTTCCACTAATATTCCATCTACATAAGCTGGAACCCTAGGGCAAATCTTCTCAGCATGGTCAAACCAATCTTCCCCTACTTGTGCTATGCCCAAGGGTTTTACAATATACCCGATACGCAAGATCTTCTTAAATTCATTGCGTACTCCTGGGGATAATTTGATCAATTGCAAGAGGTTCACATCTAATTTAACTTTGCAAAGAGAACTTGCTAAATCGAAGTCATGATAAGTAGCCAAAGCTCTCTTTCTCGCCAAACCATCCTCTCTTTTGGTCTTTGAACCGGTTTTGGTACTTCTTTCTTGGCTCTTGCCTTCTTTCTTGGCATCTCCTCATCCTTCTTAGGGTCAACTTTCTTATCAACCGGTCTTAGCGGTCCCCCTTCCATGCTAGGACTCTGGACTTGCGTCCCCTTATCCCCTTATTTAGGGTTTGCCTCAACCGGCTTTGCATTATCTTTATCAATCTCTTTAGCCTTTTGGCCTCTTGTCACGGCTCTTAAGTTAGAAGTTTTAGCATTATTAACTCGTACAACCTCAATAAGACTGACTCCGTTGCCTTGTGGCAACTCTTCTATAGTTGTTTTTCCCCTCTGCAATATTTGCCTAGGTGCATCATTCTGCTACAAGTTATTTCCTTGCGCTCTATGATTCACTAGGCCCGGTTGTTTACTCCCTTGTTGGAGAGAGCTAATCTTGCTCCAACAGGTAGCAGCTAGATGGCCTGACTTCCCACAAATGTCACATTTCACATTTGGACAATTCTTGGGGATGTGATGTCCACCACACCATTTACAACTGAATCTAGAGGGTCCACCCTCTTCAGGGCGTCGACTCCCTATCAAATTTTGTTGCTTCTTCAAGAAATTAACGTCCACAGCTATTTGTCGATATTGTTCAGAAATCATATCGGTATAATGCTTCATCATGTCCTTAACTTCGCCAAGGACATTAGATGCACTCGACTCATAGCCTCAATCATCAACTCGTCGTTCCATTGTTCTAACAATCTGATTTGGCATTGGCTATTGACCCACATGAACAACATTAAAACTCGAAACTTGGCCTCCAACATTTGATGGAGCCAACTGACTTGCCATGGGCATAGCCACACTGGGAGGAGTCGGTAGTAAAGGTACATTCGAAACCACACTCCCTCTCCCAATAGGGTTAGTCATAGGCATCCCTTGACTTCCATTTGTCAATGCTGGATTGCCACTAGGTACTAATCCCCCATTAACATTCATTCGAGAGGAGTAGGCCATTTGTAATCATGCTTCTACTCCCTCTGCCCGCATAATAGCGGTGTCTATATCTGCTAAGGCCACACTGCTCAATTGTACTTGGATATTAAAGTCCAACCTATGCAAAAAGTATTGCAATTGGGCAACTGGTGGAATGGGAATGTAAGTTTGCAACTTACGGAATACTTCCTTCAACTTCTTAGCATATGCCTTTACATTCTCGTGAGGATCTTGACGTGTCACATTCAAGACCCGCAACCAATATTGGCCACCTCTTTCAGGGGCATTTTTCTCTTGGAAAGCTGCATAGAATTGATCAATCGTGGTTATGGTTCCAGACTCTATGCTGTGATACCAAACCGCAACCCTTCCTTTTAACGTCATATTGAAGAACATCATGAGATGTCCCTCGTCTTGGATGCGATAATTGAACATCAATCTCTGAAATTCACAAATGTGAAATTCTGCATCCTCTTCCGCTAACCCATTAAAAATGGGCAAGGGAACTCCTAAGGTGGGTAAATCCGGCGTCCTTGTAGGAATCGCAATAGGCTGTGCCATGGTGACAATCGGATTAGCAGTAGGAGCTTGAAGTGACAGATTCACACCCCCACTCGAAGTGGGTAGACTTGGTGGAGAAGAGGAAGAGCTTACGCTTCCTCTTGCACCTAATGGAATAGGTGGAGTAGTCAAATGACTAAGACCACCACTTCGCATACGTACTGGACTACTCCTTTGAAGAGAATAACAGCTTACGATCTCTAACCGCCGTCTAGCCCTCTTAGCACGTTCGGCTTTTTGGATTTTGGCTTGACAGTCCTTGTCAAAGGACATAAACCAACTACCTTTTGGTCCCTAGAAACCCTAGATCCAGAAACCACCACTTATAAGTGGCTCCCGATAGACTCACCACTCATGGAACCTAAAACGGGCCGGCACTGGCTTATACACTAGCCGGGCCTCTATCATGCGCTCAACAACCCCATGGCCTCATTGCCAGGAGCGTGGATGACACATACATCATCTTCCTAAACATTTTGCATTTGCATCATGTCTCGTAGTCCAACTCTAACCCAATTAACACTCCTCAGAGGGAGTCCCAGCACATTGCCAAATAGCACGAAATACAAACATAGGAGCATCAAGAATCACGTGGTGGGGGGACTTGCTTAAGATGCTGCACCAAACACACATAAAATGCACAAGGAGAAGCTCACTCAAGAGACTAGAAGAGAGATGGAGGCCAAAACGTTTTCTTGCTGATTTCTTTTTCTTCTTCCACACACTTTACAATGTACATAAAGTATAGATAAGATACAACATAAAAGAAAAGTGGCCTACTAAGTCAAACAGTGCATAACCGACTACACTAGTCGACGGGCGCTATAACTATGCCAGCTGTAAATAGGTGTAACAACCTGAATATAATAAGTAATGAGTCAGTGGCCATGTGAGAGTCATAATGACCACCAACATGCTAAGTGTAGATGTGTGGACCCATCTAACCAGGTGGTCCATCATCAATGTCCGCATGTGTTGAGCTTGTCATCTCAACACTCCCCTCAAGCTCAACTGCATCTCTGCAACTCGAAGTAAGCTTCGAAACTTTTAAAGCTTCTCTGTACCCAATGCCTTCGTGAAGATGTCAGCTATCTAATCCTGTGTGCTGACATACACCAAGTCAATCTCACTTGCTAGTACCTTCTCTCTCACAAAGTGGTAGTGTACCTCAATATGTTTTGTCCTGGCATGGAACAGAGGGTTCCTAGCCAACTGTATACTGCTCATGTTGTCACAATAAATGACAACTGGACCTTCCACCTGCACATCCAAATCAGCCAATAACTTTTCCAGCCATACTACCTCACATGCTGCAACAGCAGCACCTCTATATTCAACCTATGTACTCGACAAAGAAACTGTAGATTACTTTTTACTGCTCCAAGCAACTGCTACACTACCAAGAGAGAACATGTATCCGGTGGTAGATCTTCTATCAGACATACTACCAGCCCAATCTACAGCTGTGTATCCAAACACCTGTACATTTGTACCTACCTCATAGAAAAGTCCATAATGTAATGTGGACTTCACATATCTCAATATGCGTCTGACTACATCCAAGTGTGCCTTTCTAGATACTTGCATAAACTGACTCACAAGACCAACAGTGTAGCTCAAGTCTAGCCTTGTAATGGTCATGTAGATCAAACTCCCCACTATCCTCCTGAACATAGTAGGGTCTTCTATCTCATCCCCAACATCAGCACTCAACTTTACATTTTACTCCAACAGAACTGAAAGTGGTTTGCATATTGTCATACCATACTTGGAGAACATATCCAAGCCATACTGTCTTTGGGACAGCCATATACCATCATCACATCTGATCACCTCAATGCCAAGGAAGTATCTTAGCTCACCTAAATCCTTCATCTCAAACTTCTTCTTCAAAGAATCCTTGACTTCAGCAATCCCACTATCACTATCACCTGTAATAATCAAATCATCCACATAGATGACTATGATGACCAAACCTGCATCTCCCTTTCTCACATAAAGTGAGTGATCAGCATCAGAAACATAAAAGCCAATATTGGCAAGATACTCACTGATCTTGTCAGACCATGCTCTAGGTGCATGCTTGAGCCCAAAGAGCGCCTTCTTCAACCTACACACATACGTGGGATGCTCTAAATCTTCATAACCTGCTGGCTGATCCATATACACTTCTTCCTACAAATCACCATGCAAGAAGGCATTCTTCACATCCATTTGCTGCAACCTCCAACCTTTGGCTCTGCTGCCAAAGCAATCACACATCTGACAGTTGCCATCCTAGCAACTGGACTGAAGGTTTCATCATAATCTATGCCATATGTCTGGGCATAGCCTTTTGCAACCAGCCTCGCTTTGTACCTACTAATGGAACCATCTGCATTGTGCTTAATCTTATAAACCCACTTACATCCAATAACTTTCTTACCCTTTGGCGATGATACTAGATCCCAAGTCTTACTGGCCTCTAATGCAGCCATCTCCTCATCCATTGCTGCATCCCAATGAGTATGACCAATAGCCTCCTCAAAACATGTGGGCTCAACATCCTCGACTAGTTTCACCATATAAGCATAATGGTGAGTTGCATAACCTTCAAAACCAAATCTTTTAACAGGGTATCTCACCTTGCTAGACCTGCGTACCACTGGATCACTCAATGGAGTCTTTGCATTAACGCGTGCTCTCTGCTCACCTGGAGTCCTCACTGAAGGAATGCCAAGCTCATCATTCAAGCTCTCTGAGCCATTGGAGTCTCCATCAAGAACTGCATCAATGCCTTCTGACACTTTATTCTTTCCTTTGTCTTTACCTGTAGTGCTACTAGATGCACCCGAAGATGTAGAGGTACTCTTAGTCTCCCAGACCAAGGACTACTAGATGATGTCTCTGGTCCACTAAGAGTTCGTGATTCTTGCTTTTCAGCCTGCACATGAGTGTCATGATCATCATCATTATCCAATGCATCACCACTAGATGCGTACCAACTGCTCATTTCATCAAAGATGACATCCCTGCTTACTCTAAACTTACATGTGATAGGGTTATAACAGCGATACCCTTTCTGCTCTAAAGAGTTTCCAATAAAGACACACTTTTCAGCCTTTGGATCCAGTTTCTTCTACAACTCATCTAGCACATGAACATACGCAATGCAGCCAAACACTTTCAAGTGTGAAACATCAGGCTTCTTACCTGTAAAACATTCTTCGGAAGTCATACCATGAACTACAACTGTGGGAGTTCTGTTCATAATATAAACAACAGTATGAATAGCCTCAGACCAGAAATGCTTAGGCATATTCTTTTCAGCCACCATCAAGGCACGTGCAACTTCTGCAATATGCCTATTTTTCCTTTCTGCAACCCCATTTTGTTGTGGGGTATACATGCATGTGAACTGTCTCTTTATCCCATGAGACCTCAAAAAAATCACTGAACTCATTTGAGAGGTACTCTCCCCCTCCATCTGACCTTCAGCACTTTACTTTCAAGCATGTTTCTCTTTCAACTGCAACCTTGAAAGTTCTAAAGTGCTCAAACACTTCACTTATCCTTCATAAAATATACACACAGCTTTCTAGAACAATCATCAATAAATGTGACAAAGTATAAACTGCCTCCAAGAGATACATTTTTTGTAGGCCCCCAAATGTCTGTATGCACAACATCAAGAATATTTCTGCTTACATCTCTATCATGTGAAAAGGGTTGTCTTGCCTACTTACCAAACTGACATGCTTCGCATACCTTATGAAATTCTGCAACTCTAAATGTAGGTAACCCTGTAACCAACCCTTTGGACTGCATTAATTTCAGTCTTTGTACATTTGCATGTCCAATGCGTTTGTGCCAAATTTCAATATCTGCAACAACATCTTTTCCTTTAGCATACATGGCAGCATTCATAGAAGGAATTTCAGCATCTAGAGTAAATATACGTCCAACTCTACTTCCCTTTGCTACCAACCTGCACTTGTCATTGAAGTCCTCTACAAAGAAGCCCTATGCATTAAATCTGACTTGCAGCCCTTGCTCTACCATTTGACCGACTGACACCAAGTTCTTTGTAATAGATGGCACATGTAATACATCTGAAAGACTCTTTGTCTTACCATCATGCAAGGACAGGGAAAATTTTCCAATGTGTGAAATTGGGTGGCATGAATCATCACCCGTCTGCAAATAACCTGCATTCTGCAAATCCTGCATCTCTCCAAACCATTCTGCATGGCTGGTCATATGATTGGATGCACCTGAATCAACATACCAAACATCTTCATGTGTTCCCTTTCCTGTAACAACATTTAGCATATGCTGTATAACAAACAAATGTTCATTTTTGTCTTCATTCTGTCGTGAAGACGATGCATAGTTTCCTTGTTGCAACTTACCACTCCAAATATCATCTTTCTTAGCATAACATTGGGCTGCAATATGACATGTTTTGCCACAGTAGTGACACACAATACCAGAGTTGTTAGAACCTCTGTTCTACCATCTACCTCTTCCTCTAAAGCTCCCCCTGCCTCTAAAGTTACCATGACCTCCTGAAACCTGCATATCGCCAAATTGCTGATTCAATCTGTTTTGCTGATTGTTACTACCATGGCCTCTTGAAGATAACCTGCCACGTCCCCTTCCTGAACTAGAGTAGAAAGCTTGGACCTGTTCACCACTTCTTTCAGATGTCTCACTTTACATGTTGATCTCTTTAGTGATCATAAGGGAGACCAACTCATCGAAATCTGGAAATGGCTTTCTGACATATACAGAACTTACAAAAGACTTCCAAGCCTTTTCATTGTTAAGTCCACCCAAGGTAGATGACACCAAATCATCATCATCGGGCATTGTATCAATCACTGCCAATGCATCTGCAATGCTTCTTACCTTCATTGCATACTCATTGATAGAAATCTTCCCTTTCTTTGATATATTCAACTCTTGCTTGAGTTGAATCTTTCGTGCCTTTGTATTTACAGAAAATATACTTTCAAGTATGGTCCAAGCTGCATATGAATTCTCTGCATTTCTGATATATCCCAGCATATTTTGTCAATTATTGCTGACAGCTAATACATGACCTTCTTGTCTTTTGCATTCTATTCCTTTCGTGCCTTTGTCTCTTTTGGCGTTGGAGAATCACTCACCTCCGGTCCTTTTCTTCACCTGAAACAAACTCGTAGAGGCCTTTTCCAATAAGGAAGTTCGTGACACGGAACTTCCATGAAGGGTAGTTGTTCTTGTCGAGCTTCTCAATGATGGGGCTTCCGCTATTCTCTGCCATTATCACAAAATTAATACCAACATACCAACAGTAAGCAAATCTTCTGCAACCCTCGACCTGTAGTGCACAGCAATACACCAAATAGCCTTTTTCACTGTCTGCTCAACAATACATGCAATCTCCAACTTGTTTGTAGATAAACCTTGTGTTTACTCATTGATAAACACCTTTGAACTTACAAATTTGAAATCTGTAACCTACGCACCCGCTTTCGGTCAATACAGTCGAAGTCACAGTGTACCCTGAAACTGTTGTCCGCAACCTTGCAGCTCTAAAACGGGCCCTGAAACGGCCTCAAATGCCCAAAATAATTGTAGGAAAGCCCTAAAGGGAAAATCTTCAGAATACACAATGCTCTTTGCACACACCAAATCTCACAGCAATCTGAGATTTTTGCTCTGCCCTGCTTCCGGTGCCTCCATAGGCACTATCCAAGAGAAAGAGTTGAAGGATGGGAGAGCTTCTTACCCGTGGCTTGCTTGCTCGAACCTTGCTTCTTCTCCTTTGCTTCAACCTTCAAAACCAGCCTCTCTCAGTGGTGCGGCTCTGATACCATGTCAAGAATCGCGTGGTGGAGGGACTTGCTCAAGATGCTGCGCCGAACACACACAACATGCACAAGGAGAAGCTCACTCAAGAGACAAGAAGATAGATGGAGGCCAAAACGTTTTCTTGCTGATTTCTTTTTCTTCTTCCACACAATTTACAATGTACATAAAGTAAAGATAAGATACAACATAAAAGAAAAGTGACCTACTAAGTCAAACAGTGCATAACCGACTACACTAGTCGACTGGCGCTATAGCTATGCCAGCTGTAAATAGGTGTAACAACCTAAATATAATAAGTAATGAGTCAGTGGCCATATGAGAGTCATAATGACCACCGACGTGCTTAGTGTAGACATGTGGACCCATCTAACCAGGCGGTCCATCATCAATGTCCGCATGTGTTGAGCTTGTCATCTCAACAAGGAGGTCCTCCCACCGCTGACTGCCGCTACCTCACTACGACTCTCCTACACCTTGGAGATTGGCCCCTCGATGCGTCACCAAACATATATATCACAATATCGCACATATTTCCACTTAAGGTACCAATTGATCGTATCCAAGAATGTACCATTTTCCTTACTTTCTTTCCCTTAAGACCCAATGCCTAGCCTATAGTTTAGGATATCCTGTCTCTCACTCAACGTTGATCACGATCTAGAGAATACAGGTGCTATGCATCCAGGAGGTATTGTCTGATACCCTGTAAGTTTCTTTATGATTTATGCAAATTGTGAATGTCCATGTGCTCAAACAATTAGGAAAATAAGCATTTGTGCACATGTGGAAGAGATTTTTTTCAATGATTTTGACTATCACTCGTATACGGCGTTGCATGAACCTAGCACCGAGAAACCCTCGTGCTACTAGGTTCTTAATTTTTAATTATTGACCAACCTTAATGGTATGCATAAAAACTAGCAAGCTTTTCATCATTTCATTCAGCATTTAAACACCTTTTATACACTCTACCCCCTCACCCGTTTAGGTTGTGCATTCTTGATCAGTTTAGGGTTCATTTTCCACATTTTTATTGTATAAAAAGCAATAAAAACTCACTAAAACATAAAGGTAGGGCTGAAATGAGTCTAAACCTCATACTTCAAACCCCCCATACATCCACGAACATGGTTCTTATTTTTCCTTAATTTTCGACACTTTTAATCAAATTTTTTTCCATTTTCTCTATTTTTCTTGTATTTTTTGCAATATTAAATAACTAAAAATTCAAAATGAGTTGTGGGTTGTGGCCCTTAGGTTCATTTGTAGAAAAACCACAAATTTATTTGGTGTGTCTTATTATATTTTCCATTTATATATCAAAAACACCCAATTTCCCCATATTTGGTGTGTTTTACGGGTTTTACACCATTAATTTCAGTCACAACACTTATGATTTTCTGATTTGCTGAGGATAAACTGATCAAACTCATAGAAAACAACAACATAATGCATAATCATCCCATGGGAACAAATATTCATGAAGCAAATTGCATAAAACATCAATTTTCTTTGTAAAAATGAAATTACCGTTCTTTGCGGGTTGCGGGTTTTTATTTGCCATGACTCGGGACTGATTTCCAGCAGCCATTAATGCTCATGACAGTCCAAAATCAGCAATCTTCATTCCTCTTGAACCACGGAGCAATCCGGTCTTCATTGGACAAGCATCCGTCATCCATTCTTCTTCTTCTTCTTCACCACATGAATCTGCCCTTAGAAGAGAGAGAGGGAGGAGAGCGAAAGACTGAAATCAGAGATCTTCATAGAGACCTCCATTGGAGGAGCGAAGCACGGCGATAGAGTCAGCAGGTAGAGGGGAATGAGGGGCAATGATCATTTGCAAGGGTTGTATTGAGGTTGCATCTTCCCCTCCATCCATCAAGCGCAAATTTCGCCGTGATGCAGGCGCCATCTTCTCCTCTCTCTCTCCACAATTTTTTTTCCAACATTTCATGTGGCATTTCATTCTTGGGCTCCCAAGGGTCACTTACTCATTTTGGCCAAATTTTGTCCACCCCTTCGTATCTTGCCCGGATTCTTGGCCATTTCCCCGTCCGGACTCCGAATTGAGCTCTGAAAAATCCTAGGCATCCGGCTCGGCATCCCGCATTGGCCAGTAACTCTTGTCAACCCACACGACAATCTGAAAATTTATGAAAAATCAACAAGTGTCGCTCGGGTGTCCTTAGAGCACTTTGGCGCTTAAAATCGTCCTAGATCGAGCCGCCGCCTTTGACGTTGAATATTTTTTCCTTGATACTCATAATTTTTAGCTATTTTTAAGCACTTCTTGGCATCAAAATTCCGCTCTCAGATCTGCTTCGAGGTGGCAATCCTTGATGTTTAAGTACATATTTGAACTAGGGTTTCTTGGATTCAATATTAGGTTCAACGGGTTGTGACGAGTCATGATCCCCTCCTTAGTCTTGATGATGGGGTTCTCTACCAATGGCTCTGTGGACTTGGAAGGAGTCATGGCACCCTCACTGAAAGATGTAAGTATTTGGACATAGCCTATGGCTAAGTGGATATGTTGCGACTCATAGTTGACAGCACAATGAGCTCCCTTCTTAAAGGTTCATCCTAATAGCGATTCTGTGGTTGCATCTTTAGTGTTGGGAAACACATAGAAGATCATTGCCATGCTTTCAAACTTGATAGAAACTACAATCTTGCACTTTTCCAAAAGTGTGTAGGGTCGGCCTCCATAAGGGCTGAGCTTAGCATTAGTGGGCTACAACTTTGGTTTCCCAATTTGGGTCCAATGGTAATGGGTTAAGACATTAAAATTATCTCCCTTATTGATCAACGCATTGATGGTGCATGTGTGGCTGGCAGTGACCATTATCCTTTGATAAGCTGGTTCTACAGCTTCCTCATCCTCATCGTCCATCTCAGTGATAGTGGCTACTCATACTTGGACAAGGGGTGCCAGCATTGGGGGCTCATGTTATGGGTGGGTGGGAGGGAAGTACTACTTTATGCAGCTGCCATTGAAGAAGCCTATGTCCTCATCTTCTAGGGTTTTGAGCTTTATGTTGCCAGTTCTCGGCTAATGGTTTGAACCCTAAAAGAACCTAGCCCTCGAAACTTTAGTTTCTGCTTATGTCCTTTGACTAAGTATAGTAGTACTAAGTCACCCTATTCGAAGTTGCACTACTTGACATGCTTGTCAAGCCAGCGTTTGCATCTTGCCTTATCGCATGTCAATGCACGGATGTCTAGAAGCCAGGTTTTCAATAAGCGTTTGAGCTCAATTAAGTGTTATGTCCATGCCTCGTTCCCATCCCATCTCTCTTGAAGGGCTATCATGAGGCTAGGTACAAAGAAATCCAAGGGTGGAATTGCCTCCGTACCATAGGTCAACCTAAAGGGGGTCTGTCCTACAATCGTCTTGTAAGTTGTCCAGTAGGCCCACAAGGTCGCCATCAACTTGTTATCCCAATCATTGTGCCAGGCAGACATGACTTTGGTCCAGGATGTTTACTAAGGTTCAACTTGATCATTTGCCTAAGGTTAATAAGGTGAAGATTTTCGATGGATGATTGGGAAGGAGAACAATAGGTGAGCTATCACTTCATTGATGAAGTGTGTGCCTTTGTTGTTGACCAATTCGATAGGGCAGCCAAAACCATGAGATCACTTACTTCCATAAGAACTTGGCAATGCTCCTAGTATCATTTTTTGTCATAGCTCATTCTTTTGCCCATTTCGTTAGATAGTTGGTGGTCACAATGATGTATTTGGCTTGTGAATACTGTGTCGCGTGACTAATGGGTCCGATGAATTCAATCCCCCATTTCTCGAAGGGTTGTGCAATAATTGGGGTTAGCTCCATGTGATCTTTATGGATAGGGACTTTAGTTTGTTGGCACTTATCACAATGCTTCACAAATTGTATTGCATCTCGGAAGAGAGTAGGCCAGCATAGTTGGGACTACAACACTTTGTGGGTTGTTGCATGTCCACTAAAATGTCCTCCTACAATTCCGTCGTATGCCTCTATTATAGTACGTCATGCATCTCATTCTCACACACACATCTGGGCAGTAACCCGTCTCACCCCAACCTGCAAAGTTGACCTGCTATCAACTAATAGGGTTGGATTTTTAGGATGAGCCGCCTAAGTCAGGCATTTTCTATCGGTCGTTCCGGTAGTCTGTGCTCAAGCACTTGAACTATGTCATCTGTCCAATATAACATCATATTGGCTCTAAACAAATCCTTTTTATTGGATAAACAAAATAGATGCGTGTCTGGCAGTTCATCCACAATGCCTTGTCCAACACCTTCTCCCATGGGGATGCGAGATAGATGGCCAGCCATATAATGTTGCTTCCCTTTACACACCGCCATGGAGAAGTTAAACTCTTTTTTTATCTCAATGCCAGCATAAATAGCTGTGCAATGGCTAGGCTAATGATGTGTGATGCACTCCTGCCATCTTTTTGCATAGCCCTCTTAGAGGATATAAGCGACAACTGTTTCACCAACTGCAACCACCCCTTCCTATCCATAAGTTGTAAAGTCTAAATGGACATGGGTGAAGGGATAAGGCAACTAGAAGAAATAGGTAAAGAGGGCCTTGGCAAGATGCCTGGTCATGTAAAAAAGGGGATGGGTGCCCAAGGGATTCAGAGTTTTGTATATAAACCTGAAAAGTGAATGAGGAGCTCATTATTTGGTGTGTGGCAAAAGTGGTCTCTTCTTCTTCTCTCCTTCTTGCTTGCTTGTGTGCTCTTGAGAGAGGGAGTGTGAGGGTGAGGGATCTTAGAGAAGAAGCTCTTCATCATCTTCTCTTCTTCTTCTTCTTCTTCTTCTTCTTCTTCTTCTTTTCTCTTATCTCATGCGCAACTATGGAGGATGGAGATTGAAGGAGGAGGCTTGAGGTTTCTTGAGCTTGCATCTCAAATTGTGGAGCTACCATCTTGCTTGAGGGAGGATGCTACTCATTGGGGCATCAAGGTAAGCTCACTACACCCCCTAGGATCGAAGGTGGGTCCCGGCTAGGTGAGAAATAGCCATTTATGCTCACTTGAAATGCTTGAAGCATTAAGTGGTCAGTGAGTCTTGGCAGTTGAGTGTGAGTTCCCACTACAAGGTTCCATTCTATTACCTTATAACATGTCAATTAGAGGGGCCTTTTGGATACCCCTTGAATGCAAGTGATATATAAGGTTTTTTATTAGTGCAACCATGTATAACTAAAATATTTACTTGTTATAATCAAATATTTCCTCTACTAAGTAATGCAAATTAACTATAGTGGTCGCTTAAAAACTATACACAAGTTCATCTTGTATATTGTACTTAAGCATTAACACTTAGTTTAATTTTAAAAATCCACTAAACAAGATACTTTATTTAGTGATGCTTAAAATAATGAATTTAAAATGGGATTTTCATCTCACCAAATAACACTCACATCTTTGTATAATGTAATTCTAAGCCAAAATAAGAGAGGACTTTCGAATTTCCTTTAGAAGGGAGTTAGTTTTGCTTCTTCTTCTCTCTCATTAGAGAGTAGACAATTGTTAGAGCACAATTGAGAACCTAATGGGGCCTCTATTCTCAAAATTTGTGGAAACTTTTGTGTACAAATAAGTACTTCTATGAATGTGATATTATTCTACAACTTGTATCAACATGAATTATTTTTGCTTTTAAATGCATAAAAGATGTTATCCTAATATATATTGAAGATATATGTAGTGCTTCTAGTTGGAAAAACCAAGGGCCTTATAGACCATTTTTGAGCACCTTAGCCACAAACCCCCATTTCTCAAAGGGTTGTGCAATAATTGGGGTTAGCTCCATGTGATCTTTATGGATAGGGACTTTAGTTCGTTGCCACTTATCACAATGCTTCACAAATTGTGTTGCATCTTGGAAGAGAGTAGGCCACCATAGTTGGGACTATAACACTTTGTGGGTTGTCGCATGTCCACTAAAATGTCCTCCTACAATTCCATCGTATGCCTCTGTTATAGTACGTCATGCATCTCATGCTCACACACATCTGTGTAATAACCCGTCTCACCCCAACTTGCAGAGTTGACTTGTATCAATTACTAGGGTTGGATTTTTAGGATGAGCCACCTAAGTCAGGCCTTTTCTATCGGTCGTTCTGGTAGTCCGTGCTTAAGCAATTGAACTATGTCATCTACCCAATATGATGTCATATTGGCTCTAAACAAATACTTTTTATTGGATAAATAGAATAGATGCATGTCTGGCAGCTCATCCACAATGCCTTGTCCAGCACCTTCTCCCATGGGGATGCGAGATAGATGGTCAGCCATGTAATGTTGCTTCCCTTTACACACCACCATAGAGAAGTTAAAATCCAAAAGTAGAAGTAGTCATCTAGCAATGCATCCTGTAGCACATGGTTTGTTAACAAGATACAACAAGGCTTAATGGTCAACAAAGAAGGTAAAAGGCATAGCCAAAAGATAATGCTAAAATTTCTTTACAACAAACACCATGGCCAAGTTCCTCTCAATTGTTAAGTAATTAATTTCAGTCTCAGTGATTTGTCTACTAACAAAGCTCACTGGGTAAGCCAGGTTATGTTCACCAAGTCGGCACAACACAACTCCCACAAAGAATTTCAAAGCATCAATGTTCACATGAAACGTGAGTGTCCAATCTAGGGCTCGTAGAATTGGTGCCGTGGTCAGAGTCTTTTTTAGTTTCTCATACACACCAATAGCTTGTATAGAGGTCTAACAATCAATGCATAGTTCAACGCAAACTGTCAATAATATCTTCTATGGTCTGAGAAGCATTGAACACCCTTGTAATCAGTTGTGGGGGTGGAAGATTGACAATGACCCTAGTCTTCGAGAAATTTGTGGCAATGTCATTCTTCAACACCATGTATCCTAGGATGCATCTATGCTTCACCTAAAACTGACACTTCAAGGGGTTCAATGAGAGACGGTATAGTGGACATCATTCAAAGACTGCTCGGAGTCTATCTAAGTGTTCTCTCCAAGTAGAGTGAGCACACAAGTCATCCACGAAGACCTCTAACTCCTTCCTCAACATGTATTTGAATATTGTACACATCAGTCGTTGGAAGGTGGCTAGCACATTAGTCAATCCAAAAGGCATGACTATATAGGCAAAGACGCCCCATTCAGTGGCGAATACAGTCTTATGCCTATTGTTAGGATGCACTTGCACCTGATTGTATCAACAGAAGCCATCCAAAAAACTATAGCCCTCTTTGCCAATCACTCTCTCGAGCATGTGCTCCTTGTATGGCAGTGGGTAATTATCTCTCTTCGTAGCTACGTTTACCTTATTGTAATTGACACACACTCTAATCTTTCCATTCTTCTTTAATACGATGGCTATGGGGGAAACCCAGTCTGTGTGTTCAATTTCTTAGATGAATCGTGCTCTCATTAGCTTGTCAATTCCTTCCTTGATGGCATGGGCATGCTTTGGATTCATGGGATATGATTGGTGCTTGACTGGTGTTGCATCAGGTATCATGGGTATGTTGTGAGTCACTACACTTACCCCTTTGAGCTCTTCTAGGGACCAAGCAAAGACATCTATATACTATTGCAAGAGAGTAATGAGACTTGCTTCATCTTGCTCCACCAAGTTGTCCACTATAAAGATAGGTTGTGGGGTCTCCCCTTCCCTGGCTAAATTGACCTCTTTGACGTTGGCGGGTCCCTTGATTGGTTCCTTGCTTGCCCCTATCCTTTGGCTCCTAGCAAGATCACCACCCTATCTCCCTTTTTGAAATTTGTGAATCCCTTTGGCAAGTCTTGTAGTTTTCGCTACTCTTTTGTCTGCGTTTCTTTAGGCAGCTTTCGTCATTCCTCCCTTAACCGTCGGCGTCTTAAGTGGATGGGTAGGTCCCCCTTGGTGCATCTAGTTTGGGGGGTCAAGGTATTTTAGGATCACTATCTATGCTGACTTCCGACTCAAAATCAAACTCACCATCTTTGCTAGAAGAGGGGCTCTCTCCTAGTGGTCACAGCTCAGAAGGTGAGTCCATTTGCAACAATGGTGCATCACTCGATTGGGCTAAGCCTGCCTATTCGTAGTAGATCATGCATGTGTGCTCCAACCAAGTTCGATCACAGTCCTTATGCCTTGCTCCCTTCTCTATTCTAAGGGCACTCTGCTTGCATGGTCTGGAGTCTATCCATATTTATTTGATTATATGTCCCCCATTGTCGTATTCTATAGTATCGATTTACCTTTCGTTCTCATCACTAAAGGAACAACAATCTTCATATTCGTCATAAGAGATGTCTCTATCCAATTGCTCCTCATTTACCAAGTCCTAATATATCTCTTCTTGTTGGTCGAGAATTAAAGCCCAATTGTACACCTCAAGTTTAAATCGTGCACCTTGGACCATCACCATTCAGGCTCATCTAAGATATCTTGGAGAGGCTTGAGATTCGTTGTTGGATTTCCATCCAACTTGTCTATTAGATATCTTAGGATCTCCACGAGCTCTTGTCTATTTTTCGAGACTCGAAATGTGACATGATTGGGTCTTTCGAGTGGGCTTCGAGCCATTATGTAGACTGGTACTAAGGGTGTGTCCTTGGGCTTTCCAGTTGCCTTGATGGCTTACTCGTACTCCTCATTGTTCGAGAATGACAGGTCAATGGTAGCAAGAACATGCATCCAACCTCAATCGTCCTCAGGCCATGTGATATACTTGGTTAAGGCCCCATAGGATTTCCTAATCTGGTCGTCACCCTTTAGCATGGTGGAGATGGCATCTAGGTCAACCGGTTTAGTCTTCCAAGTGTCCATCTCTACTCTTAGAGCCTCCATTTGATTTTCTAAGAATATGAGACCATTTTCCCAATCTTCTACAACTCTCACATTGTGCATCCAGGGTCGGCCTAGTAGGACATCATAGTCCACTCCCTTCATGACTATAAAGTCGAGAGAGAATTGGATTCTTGCGATCTTCAATGGCCAATTTTTCAAGACTCTGAATGGTCTCACCTTCATTTCGTTAACTAGCGTGATGTTGAACCTAGTAGTCTTGACTGATGGGTTACCCCAAGTTTGGAGTACTACATGGCTTAGCACACTCACTCCTATAGGTGGTTGGGGCTATATAAGTTGGGTCGTATTCCAAGGTCTTGATTGCACATCTCTACTCAGCATTGGTCATGATTTGGTAGCCTTCTTGCTCCCATTGGAGTCTAAGAGCATACTATTGGTGCAAAAAAAGGAGTCGTTAGCAACCAATTGTTTCAACTTCACCATTTCTTGGCCGGTGGGCAGGGACTGTGCCCTTAGTGTAAGATGTAATGATGCATTGCTTACGTGCTTGTTCGTGGGAAATCTCGGTGTCTATGAGTGCCTCAGCTTCTTGGGGAGCCTTGATGAATAGAAATTCCAATTCTTCCCATGAGCAAGGTAGCGTGCATACCTCCATTGCTAAAGGTTTGTCTAAGAGACCTAGCTCTAATTGGTCATAGATTTTAGCAAGTGCGGTAAACGTGGCATCCAAATGCTAAAGGCAACCAAGTCATCCCCTGTATTTTCAGCTAAGTCTATGGCCAAGGTAAGAATCAAAAATCCTTTGTAAGAAGGTTTAAGGCCTAGTGGGGCTGGGGTTTGATTGGGACTTGACAGCTTAGCAACTAACATTTGCATTTGTGGCTACTCCAAAGTGTGTAGTTTGGCCTCTCCTATGCTAGGCTTGGTTTGGGATTCTAACTTTGTGATGTCCAATGCTTGTGAGGTTTGGATAGCACTAACAATTCTAGGTTGAGTTGGATTGGAGTCATCAAGTTGTACTTTTGGTCAATAGACCTGTTGAGGTTTTGGGTCAACGGTGTTGTGCTTTATGGGCTTCGCAGCTTGATATTTTTGTGGCCTTAGTGTCTAATCTATCGTGTGACTGTTCACAGTCGGGTTTGAGGGTGGCATTCGAATAGTGCTGCTAGCCAACTTCACTTTAGGCACCCATATCTAGGCATAGCCTTGTGCTTGTAATAAGGTCTTGGGGACCCATCGCGGCTTGACCGTTCGTTTGTGCCTATAGTTTCTTCTTTGCCTTCTCGATCGCGGCTTGACCGTTCATTGGTGCCTATAGTTTCTTCTTTGCCTTCTCGATTGCAACTTGACCGTTCGTTGGTGCATATAGTTTCTTCTTTGCCTTCTCGATCTTGAGTATGCATTCCTAGATTTGTGGGGTCGTGATTGCATGCTCCTAGGCGGTAGTCCTTGATGTTTAGGCACCCATTTGAACTGGCCTTAGCTTTTATCTTAGCGGTGTGTTGTCGGTGTGATGTGGCGGGTTGTGGCAAGTCTCCACCCCCATCCTTAGACTTGGTCGTGGGTTTCTCTACCAATGGCATTGCGAGTTTTGATGGAGATACACTGCCCTTTGCTGAAAGCCATGACTATTTGTACATTATCGATAGCAAGGCGAATACACTGTGACTCGTAGTCCACATTACAATGTGCTTGCTTTTTAAATGAGCATCCTAACAGCAATTCCTGACCAATACCTTTTGTATTTGGAAACATGTAAAAGATTACGGGTATGCTTTAAGACTCGATAGAGGCTGCTACTTTGCACCTTTCTAGAAGGGCATACGATTGACCCCAAAATGGGCTGAGTTTGGCATTAGTAGATTGTAGTTGTGGGTGGCCAATTTGAGTCCAATGATCGTGAGTTAAGATATTGAAATCAACTCCCTCATCAATCAATGCGTTAAAGGTATGTATCTATTGGGCAGTGAGCAGTATGCATAGGTAAGTGGGTACAACTCCCTCCTCATCTTCCTTCTCAATTTTCATTAATGTGGCAACTTGGACTTTCACAAGGGGCTCTATTATGGGAGGCTCGTGTAATGGATGCGTTGGAGGGTAGTATTTCTTTATACGGCTTCCATTGAAGAAGCCTATGCCCTCTCCATCGAGGGTCTCAAGCTCTACATTGCCGGTTCAATTGATAGTGCGGACTTGAAAAGGTCCCAATCCCTTGAACTTCATCTTCTATTTGTGGCCTTCTCTTGAGTACAACAACACTAAGTCACCTTGGTCGAATTCTTGTTGCTTGATGTGCTTGTTAAACCAACTCTTGTGACGTGCCTTTTCACAAATCAGCACATGGGTGGCTAGAAGTTGAGTTTCTAACAAGCATTCTAGCTCGATCAAGCCATCAGCCCATGCCTCCTTTCCATCCTCCCATCTCTTTTGGGTGGTTATCCTCAAGCTCGGGACAAGGAACTCTATAGGTAGAATGGATTTAGCCCCATAGGTTAACTTGAAGGGATTTTGTCCTACTGCTCAGGACAAGGAACTCTACAGGTAGAATGGCTTCAGTCCCATAGGTTAACTTGAAGGGAGTTTGTCCTACTACTGTTTTATAGATTGTTTGGTAGGCCCATAAGGCTACCATCAGTTTATTGTCCCAGTTCACTGCACAAGGCAAAGACCACTTTGGTCAAGACGTTCACTGAGATCTTATTAGTAGTTTCTTGAGGGTAGCAAGTGAGGACTTTTTATGGATGATTAGAAAGGTTGAGAGGAGGTGAGCAATCACTTCATTAATGAAGTGTGTGCCTTGATCACTAACTAGTTTAAGGGGGTAGTCGAAGCATGAGATCACCTACTCCCAAAGGAACTTAGTAGTAGTTCGAACATCATTTTTCCTTGTGGATCGCTCCTCTCCCCACTTGGTGAGATAATATGTAGCAATGATGATATACTTGGCTTGCAAGTATGGTGCCGTAGGACTTATCGGCCCAATGAAGTTGATTTTTCATTTCTTGAATGGTTGTCTGATTGGGCTTAGCTCCATTTTGTCCTTTTAAACTAATATTTTGCTTCGTTGGCACTCGTTGCAGTGCTTTGCAAATTGTGATGCATCTCGAAAAAGAGTAGGCCACCACAATTGAGATTGCAGCACCTTGCAGGCTGTCGTATCTTCACTGAAGTGCCCTGCTACAATTCCATAGTATGCTTTTGTAAGTGCATCATGCATCTCATGTTCACATACGCATCTACATAGTAATTCATCGTGTCGTAACCTATAGAGTTTTTCTGCTATCAACATATAGGGTTGTATTTTAAGGATGAGTCGCCTAAGTTAGGCCTTCTCAATGAGTCTTTTAGGTAGTCCATGCTCAAGCACTTGGACTATGTCGTCTACCTAGTATGGTATCAAAGTCAGCTCTAATCAAGTCCCTTTCGTTGGATAGGTTAAATAGGTGTGCATCCAACAAGTCATCTATGATACCTTGTTCAATAACTTCTCGTGTGGGTATGTGAGACATATGGTTGGCCATGTAGTGATGCTTCTCTTTGCGTACAACCATAAAGAAGTTGAACTTGAGAAGCAGAAGAAACCATTGAGTAATGTATCCCATAGCATAGGGTTTTTTAGCAAGATAAAGCAAGGCTTGATGGTCAACAAAAAATACAAAAGGTGTGGCCAAAAGGTAATGTCAAAATTTCTTTACAGCAAACACCATAGCTAACACTTTCCTCTCCGTGGGGTGGAGTAGTTCATCTCAGTATCCATGAGTTGTCTGCTAGCAAAGCTCACTAGATATTCTAAATTTTGTTCACCCGGCAGCTGGCACAACACAGCTCCTAGAATAGACTTTGAGACGTCAATGTGAATGTGGAAGGTTATGGTCTAATGTGGGGCTTGTAAGATTGGTGTTGTGGTCAAAGCCTTTTTCAACTCTTCGTATGCATGTTGGCATTCCTTGGTCCATTCAAATACCACCAGCAATTTGTATAGAGGCCTAGCTATTAACACAAATCGTGGATAGTACCCTATATGGTTGAGGAAGCACTGTACTCCCTTGTAGTCCATTGGTGGTGGAAGATCAACAATACCCCTAACTTTTGAGAAGCCGATGGCAATGCCAATCTTTGAGACCACATGCCCTCGGATAACTTACTCATGAAGATATGTGTGCATCACCTGGGTTCAAAATAAGGTATTTTTAAAATACCATTTTTATACATTTTTTACATACAAAAGGATGCAATATAAAGGGGTTATTTATAGATTAAATAGAAAAGGGTTATGTTTTATTCAAGAACAATTCATAGATAAGAATATTTATAAATAAGCCTTGAACACATGTGATGTAGAGGATATACATATAATAACTTCCCCGAGTGTTGAGATGACAAGCTCAACGCATGTGGATATCGATGATGGACCGCCTGGTTAGATGGGTCCACACGTCTACACTTAGCACGTCGGTGGCATTATGACTCTCACATGGCCACTAACTCATTACTTATTATATTCAGGTTGTTACACCTATTTACAACTAGCATAGTTATAGCACCAATCGACTAGTTTAGTCGGTTATGCATTGTTTGACTTAGTAGGCTACTTTCCTTTATGTTGTATCTTATCTATACTTTGTGTACATTGTAAAGAGTGTGGAAAAATAAGAAAAAAATAGCAAGAAAACGTTTTGGCCTCCATCTCTCTTCTTGTCTCTTGAGTGAGCTTCTCCTTGTGCATTTTGTGTGTGTTTGGCGCAGCATCTTGAGCAAGTCCCCCCACCACACGATTCTTGACATGGTATCACAGTCGCGCCACTGAGAGAGGCTAATTTCAAAGGCTGAAGCAAAGGAGAAGAAGCAAAGTTCGAGCAAGCAAGCCACGGGTAAGAAGATCTCCCATCCTTCCACTCTTTCTCTTGGATAGTGCCTGTGGAGGCACTGGAAGCAGGGCAGAGCAAAAATCTCAGATTGCAGTGAGATTTGGTGTGCACGAAGAACACTGTGTATTCTGCAGATTATCCCTTTAGGGCTTTCCTGCAGTTATTTTGGGCATTTGAGGCCGTTTCAGGGCCCGTTTTAGAGCCGCAAGGTTGCAGACAACAGTTTCAAGGTACATTGTGACTTCGACTATATTGACCGGAAGTGGCTGTGCACGTTACAGATTTCAGATCTGTAAGTTCAAAGGTGTTTACCAGTGAGTAAACACAAGGTTTATCTGCAAACAGGTTACAGATTGCATGTATTGTTGAGCAGACAGTGAAAAAGTCTGTCTGGTGTATTCCTATGCACTACAGGTCGAGGGTTGCAGAAGATTTGCTTGCTGTTGGTATTCATTTTGTGATAATGGCAGAGAATAGTGGAAGCCCCATCATTGAGAAGCTCGACAAGAACAACTACCCTTCATGGAAGTTCCATGTCACGAACTTCCTTATTGGAAAAGGCCTCTACGAGTTTGTTTCAGGTGAAGAAAAGGAGCCGGAGGTGAGTGATCCTCCAATGGCAGAAGAGACAAAGGCACGGAAGGAATGGAATGCAAAAGACAAGAAGGTCATGTATTGGCTGTTAGCAGTAATTGACAATAATATGCTGGGACATATCAGAAATGCAGAGAATTCATATGCAGCTTGGACCATACTTGAAAGTATGTTTTCTGTAAATACAAAGGCACGAAAGATTCAACTCAATCAAGAGTTGAATACATTAAAGAAAGGGAAGATGTCTATTAATGAGTATGCACTGAAGGTAAGAAGCATTGCAGATGCATTGGCAGCGATTGATGCAATGCCTGATGATGATGATTTGGTGTCGTTTACCTTGGATGGACTTAACAATGAAAAGGCTTGGAAGTCTTTTGTAACTTCCGTATATGTCAGAAAGCCATTTCCAGATTTCGATGAGTTGGTCTCCCTTATGA
This sequence comes from Lygodium microphyllum, assembly GCF_053477565.2. Classification (NCBI taxonomy): domain Eukaryota; kingdom Viridiplantae; phylum Streptophyta; class Polypodiopsida; order Schizaeales; family Lygodiaceae; genus Lygodium; species Lygodium microphyllum. The sequence goes on from NC_141154.1 coordinate 6,397,006, forward strand.
TCACTAAAGAGATCAACATGCAAAGTGAGACATCTGAAAGAAGTGGTGAACAGGTCCAAGCTTTCTACTCTAGTTCAGGAAGGGGACGTGGCAGGTTCTCTTCAAGAGGCCATGGTACAGGATGTGGTAGTGACAATCAGCAAAACAGATTGAATTAGCAATTTGGTGATATGCAGGTTTCAGGAGGTCGTGGTAACTTTAGAGGCAGGGGGAGCTTTAGAGGAAGAGGTCGATGGCAGAACAGAGGTTCTAATAACTCTGGTATTGTGTGTCACTACTGTTGCAAAACAGGTCATATTGCAGCCCAAAGTTATGCTAAGAAAGATGATATTCGGAGTGGTAAGTTGCAGCAAGGAAACTATGCATCGTCTTCACGACAGAATGAAGACAAAAGTAAGATTTATTTGTTATGCAGCATATGCTGAATGCTGTTACAGGAAAGGGAACACATGAAGATGTTTGGTATGTTGATTCAGGTGCATCCAATCATATGACCAGCCATGCGGAATGGTTTGGAGAGATGCAAGATTTGCAGAATGCAGGTTATGTGCAGACGGGTGATGATTTATGCCACCCAATTTCACACATTGGAAAATTTCCATTGTCATTGCATGATGGTAAGACAAATAGTCTCTAGATGTATTACATGTGCCATCTATTACAAAGAACTTGGTGTCAGTCGATCAAATGGTAGAGCAAGGGCTGCAAGTCAGATTTAATGCAAAGGGCTGCTTTGTAGAAGACTTCAATGACAAGTGCAGGTTAGTAGCAAAGGGAAGTAGAGTTGGACGTATGTTTACTCTGGATGCTGAAATTCCTTCTATGAATGCTGCTATATATACTAAAGAAAAAGGTATTATTGGAGATATTGAACTTTGGCACAAACGCATTGGACATGCAAATGTACAAAGGCTGAAATTAATGCAGTCCAAAGGGTTGGTTACA